>NC_057715.1:105480866-105500816 GCF_004010195.1 Chiloscyllium plagiosum | reverse complement strand
TCACACACACACACACACACACACACACACACACACACACACACACACACACAACTGTTTATTGTACCATATCAGTGACGATGCATTTCAGCGAGATTGGATTATCTGTTGTAAAGCACAAAAAGCTAAGTGGGATAAATCACACAAGAGCACAAATTAGGTACAGAAGTAGGCCATTTGAGCCCTCAAGTTCTGCTAGTCAATAAGGTCAAGCTGATCAGTTTGTTTTGCAAATTCCAACATTGCCAACTCTTCCTTCACCCCACTTTCCCCCACATGCTTGCCTAACAAGATTCTATCTCTGGAAAAGCGCTTTTCCAGTAACACATTTTTCAGCTCTGTTCTCCAGCATCTGCAGTCCTCACTTTCTCCTACAAGATTCTATCTCTGCCTTATGAAATATTCAATGATTCCCACATCCACAGTCATGAGGCAGAGAGTTCCAAAGTCATGCAAAATTCTGGGAGAGAAAAAATGCCTCTCAAGAGAGATGTAGCAATGTTGTTGAACATTTTAAGGGGGTTCTAATACTCTCAGTGGAGAGAAACACGTCCTTTCAGCTAAGTGGGTCAAGACCCAGAGAACACTAGCTTTTAAGATCATTGCAGTGTGTTAGTGCAGTTCTAGACGATGAGATGTAACACTGCTTGTCAAACAATCTTGTATCAAATAAAACAAATAATTGCAGATGCTGGAGATCTGAAACACGCAGAGACAGAAATTGCTGGAGAAGCTTCTGTAGAGAGAAAGCAGAGTTAACATTTTGTGTCCAGTGACTTTTCTTCAGAACTGGAATTCAGAAGTTGCTTTCTCCTCACACAGATGCTGTCAGACCTGCTGACATTCTCCAGCAATTTCTGATTTTGATTTTATGTAAAAGATTGATTGGGATTGGGACCAAATGGATGGACCTTTGAGATGACTTCTTAATCAGCATGTGGCTTGTGAGGCTTTACACAAGAGACATCTTCAGACTTGTTGCATTCTAATGCACTTAAGTAGCCAATAGGAGCACAGCATAAAGGTTGGGCATCTGTAGAAGATAAGGCTGAAGGAACAGGATTGGCCTTCTTCCACTGAGCTGTTTAACGGAGGGAATTTTCAGCTTCCCACGGGGCAATAAGTTGGTAATGCAAGGAAACTCAGGCTGTTCCCACAGTGCCATAATGTACAATGCCAGTTTTATGCCTGAATAGCAAGTGCTATAAGATGCAGCCCACGCTCATCTGAGCAAACATTACTACCTTTATTTAACATAATTATTGACAAGGTAGATTTAGATTTCAATTTACTAAATTGAAATAGCTTTATTGTCACATCCTCAGATGAGTACCATGAAAAGTTTACAAGTTGCCACTTAAGACGCCATCTTAGGTACAAGGTACCTTGGTACAGTTCTTCAGTCCAAGTTCTGAGGAAAACAAGATTAGAAAATAAAGAAATAAAAGGCCCAACATTGCAGATTTTCGGAATAAATTAGAATTATTGTCACATTTGTGGAAAGAAATCCAGTGAAAAGTGTTTTCTTTGCATGTTATACACAAAGTGTTGCCATGTTCCAGTGAAACACTGAATATAAAGCAAGAGTTTACTGCAATAAAGTTCATTTTTCTCTCTTGTCCTTGTTTCTCCTCCACTGCTCCTCTAGTCGCTGCTTAACATCGGCTGGATTGTCAGTATGGTAAAAAATGACCTCTTACCTGCAACCTAGACCCAGGCTCCATTACCATATGCTCTGACATCTAAATGACATGGTTCCTTTTTTCACATGCTCAGTAGCTAGTCATAGATAAAAGGTATAATTCACTCTCGCACCCATAGAAAATTGAAATTGTGCTCATTTGAGCACGAATGGCACAAAGAACAAATTCAAATCATGGGTAAATGCTGTTGAATTTTTTTTAGCAAGATTTCTGAATTTGCAATTCCTGCCAGAACCTGGGTAGGAGAGCACACAGAAGGGGCTACAAGCTCGAGCTTACTTTTATGACCAGAGAGGAGAAAGTGAGGACTTCAGATGCTGGAGATTGGAGCAGAGGGTATGGTGCAGGAAAAGCATAGCAGGTCAGGCAGCATCTAAGGAGTAGGAATATCGACATTTTGGGCATAAGCATTTCACCAGGAACCTGATGATGGGCTTATGCTGACTTGCTGTGTTTTTCCAGCACCAAACTCTCGACTTATGACCAGAGGACGTGAAACACTCAATCTAGGAGATACATTGAACTGAAAGGGCAAGAGTTCATTCCTGAGCTAATTCTGTCATGAGTTTGGCAGACTTTCAAAGCAGCATCACTAATGAGTCTAGGAACAAAGGTGTTGTATTGTGGCTCGATTCCAGATCACTATCACTGTATCTTTGACATGCAATGTTCTGGTATAAATGTACCCACCTCAAATTCAGTCACTTTCTCTATGCCATGGAGTTAGTGTAGTGTTCAGTCAGTCAACTGTGTATGTAATGTACAGTAACATCAATAAGGACAGAACCCAGACACTGTAAGTCCATGACATTATAGCCATGGAAATAGTGCAACAAACGTCAAGACATCTGTCTCAAAAAAAAAGCCCAAATCACTGTGTTTTATGTTATGTGGGCTAAAATATAGAAAATCAAAGTGTATCATGGTGGCTGTAGGTGGGAACTAAAGTTACTGAAAGTAAGTCATGATAACTAGCCAGTGGCAAGAAATAGATGTCAAATGTTGAAAAGGTAATAGCAGTTTAGCAGTTATAAGAAGTCTTTTTCTTAACCAATCTGTCTGAGTTCAGAGATGAAGTTGCAAATACAACCAAAACTGAAGTACCACAAGAAAAACTAAAAGGTACAAACCTGTACTGAAGCATTATGGTCATTCTAACGCTCTCTCTCTCACTCACTTTAAAAGATATTGTCAATTTAGAAAAGTCCAGGATGGTTCTAATTTAATAAGTGGCAGTTAGAGTCATTGAGTCATACAGCTCAAAATGTCGGCTTGCCTCTCACACGAAACCAGTGTCCAGCATTTTAAGACCATAAGACCATAAGACATAGGAGTGGAAGTAAGGCCATTCGGCCCATCGAGTCCACTCCGCCATTCAATCATGGCTGATGCGCATTTCAGCTCCACTTACCAGCGTTCTCCCCGTAGCCCTTAATTCCTCTAGACAACAAGAATCTATCAATCTCGACCTTGAAGACATTTAGCGTCCCGGCTTCCACTGCACTCCGTGGCAATGAATTCCACAGGCCCACCACTCTCTGGCTGAAGAAATGTCTCCGCATTTCTGTTCTGAAATGACCCCCTCTAATTCAAAGGCTGTGTCCACGGGTCCTAGTCTCCTCGTTTAACTGAAACAATTTCCTAGCATCCACCTTTTCCAAGCCATTATAAAAATGAAAACTATGTTCCTCAAGCCATGACAATTACACACGTTTACTCATTGATGTGAGGAAAACCTCTTCCTCCCAGAGGCTGCTGGGAATCTGGAACTGACTGTCTGTAAGAGTGGGAGAGGTAGAAACCCTCATAACATTTGAGAAGTATTTCAATGGAAAATGGAAAAAACAATCAGTCAGTGGGTCTTTGTGACACCTGCCCAGTGGCTCTGATGTCCATCATCATGAAGTGCTTTGAGAGGTTAGTAATGGCACACATCAACTCCAGCCTCCAAGATTGCCTTGATCCATTACAATTCTCCTACTGTCACAATAGGTCCATGGCAGAAGCCTTCTCCCTGGCCCTATAGTTATCCCTGGAACAATGGATAACAAAGACACCAATGTCACACTCTTACTTATTAGCTCCACCTTCAATACCATACTTCCAACCAAATTCATCTTCAAACTCTAAGATCTAGGACTCTGCTCCCCGCTGTGCAATTAGATCCTTGACTTCCTGACCTGCTGACCGCAATCAGTAAGGATCAACGACAACACCTCCTCCATGTTAATCCTCTGCACTGGTGTCCCGCAAAGATGTATACAGCCCCTTACTATATTCCTTATATGCACATGACTGTGTGGCCAAAATCTGCTCTCACTCCATTTGCAAGTTTGCTGATGACACCACTGTAATGGGTCGGATGTCAAACAACGATGAGATAAGAGTACAAGAAAAAATCAGACAGCTTAGTGGCATAGTGCAAAGACAACAATCTCTCCAGCAGTGTCAGAAAAACTGGTCATCAACTTCAGGAAGTGGAGTGGAGAACACACCCATATCAATGGTGTTCAGGTGGAGGTGGTCGAAAGCTTCAAGTTCCCAGGAATAAATATCAACAACAATCTAGCCTGGTCCATCCATGTTGATGCTACAGTCAAGAAAGCATGCCAACTCCTCTACTTCCTCAAGAGGGTCAGGAAATTTGACATGTCCACAATAAATCCTACCCATTTTTATGATGCACCATAAAAAACATCCTATCTGGACGCATCACAGCTTGGTATAGCAACTGCTCTGTCCAAGACTGCAAGACATTAGAGAGAGTTGTGAACACAGCCCAGTCTATCTTGCAACCCAGCCTTCCTTTCATTGACTGTGCCAAAACTTCCCCTGCCTCAGGAAAGCAGCCAACCCCTCCCACCCCAGTCCTACTCTCTTCCATCAGGCAGAAGTTACAAAATTTTGAAAGCACGTACAAATATATTCAAGAACAGCTTCTTCCCCGCTATTATCAGACCTTCAAGTGGACATCTCATATATTAGAGTTGATCTTTCTCTGCACCTTCTCTGCAGCTGTAACACTAGATTTTGCATTCTGTTCTGTTGTCCTGATGCACTTATGTAAGGTACGATTTGTCTGGTTAGCACACAAAACAATACGGTAAAAACAATGACTGCAGATGCTGGAAACCAGATTCTGGATTAGTGGTGCTGGAAGAGCACAGCAGTTCAGGCAGCACGCTGCTCCTTGGATGCTGCCTGAACTGCTGTGCTCTTCCAGCACCACTAATCCAGAACACAAAACAATACCTTTCACTGTCTCTCTGTACATGTGACAATAATAAATCAAATCAAATCAAAATGGGATTAAAATAGTTAGGTGGTTGTTTTTAACTGACACAGCTGCGATGGACCGAGGGGCCTATTTTGTGAGCTGTAGATTTCAATGACGCTCTTTGTACTAGGTGTATTGAAGATCTGGGAAAAAACATGGAGCAGTTCATACAAGTTGGCTAATTGCTTATAATCGGTCCGACATCCCACTCATTGGCATTATCCATCTTAAATGTCAATATTCTTAAATGTCTCTGAATGGACAGCTGAAGTATTTTACATCATTGAAACAGACGGGCCACCCATCATTGACCTGCCGATAAACACGTATCTAACAACTCGGAGAATCCATGAGGTGACAAATCCATCCACTGTAAAACACTCCAGACTGTCACATCGATCTTATTCCTTCAGGTCACTGCCGAGCAGAGCAGATTCAGTGAGACAATGTCCAACTGCAACAGCTCAAGAAAATCAGCATCCGAGAGCGGCCTACCCAATAGTTCTTCAAGCTAGTACATTTATTTTAGTCATACAGAGGTGAATCCAAGAATGTAATTTTCAAAGGCGAACAAATCATAATTCCACTACATTTACTTCAAGACCAGATACGTAGAATTCACATGGATACAGAAAAAAAGAAACCGACAGATTGGTGCAATAATCTATATATTGGCCTTGCATTAGTAAGAGCATTGATCAATTAATCTAGTCATGTGAAAGGCACCAATTCTATCAACCTCAACAGCGTGACCTCTTATGATGCAGTGGTAGTGACCCTAACCCTAGACCAGGAGGCCCAAGTTCAAATCTCTCCTGTCCCAGATGTAATAACATCTCTGAACAGTTTGATTAGAAAAATAGGTCAAATTTTTTTTTTCAATAATCAACAACAAAGGGAAACTGCCCTTCCAAACAGGTTCCTTGTGAGCTTTGGTGTTTTATTCTCACTGATATTTATTGTGTCCAAGGACACAATCACATTCTGGTGAGTGACTATTTTACCAGGTACCCTTTTGTACAACAAGTCAAAGATGTCACGTTGCTATAGTTGTTGACACATTGACTGCCAAATTTGGTATATTCAGTGAGTCTCAAAAACTATGTCTAACAATGGTCTTCGGTACACTTTGGCACTATTTCAAGACATGCAGGAAATGGTTTGTTTAAGCTATTACCTCTTCTACTCACTTCACTCAAACTGTTAACTCTAAGATCATTCAAAGTAAAATGGCCTGCCAAGGTTTTGGGATAGCTATGTTAAATCTACTTGCCACTCCTCTTTGCAACAGTGTACCCTCACTGGTAGCTCTGCTAAGAAGTAGATCCTCACAGCTCTTCCCATACTGTCACCACCCAAACCATGGTGCACTGTTGGAAAGAAGGGAAAGAAAATAACAGAAAAGTATGAGCAATGAGCCTGTGGAACATTAACTAAACTCAAAGGAAGCAAAGTACACGGGTTTGCGATTTTACACAGACACATTGTGTTCCGGAAAGATGCCACAACGTTGTGCCCAGCATAAATCCTATGATAGTAGAATGAGTATTGGTTAAGCCCTGCAGGAGAATTGACAATATATCCAAATGACATAGCATCAACCACCCTCACACAGGATGACTACTTGGATACTGAAGATATTATACCTGACAACACCCACACGTAGGAACAAACATAGGAACATAGAAATTAAGTGTAGGAGTAGGCAATTCAGCCCTTCAAGCCTACTCCTCCATTTAACATGATCATGGCTGATCTTATCTTGATCTCAACTCCATCTTCTTGCCTGCTCCCCATTACTCTTTGTCCCATTTTTCATCAGAAACACATCTATTTCTTTCTTAAATCTGTCAATTGATTCTGCACCCACAGCGCTCTGGGACAGTGAATTCCACAGATTCACAACACTCTGAGAGAAGGAGTTTCTCCTCAGCACAGTTTTGAATCCACCTCCTTTCATTCTGTATCTATGACCTCTTGTTTGAGACTGTCCCAAAAGGGGGAACATCTGATCAACATCGACCTTATCAATCCCCATTAGCATCTTTTATACCTCAGTCAGATTCCCCTCTCATTCTTCTGAACTCTAGTGAGTACAACTCCAAGCTATTCAAAATCTATGAAAAACAATATATATCCATCCATATTGACAGTCTGTGAACCGCAGAGTACTGCCAAGTCATGTTAACTATATAAGGTTGAGAAATGGTTGTGTGTTTGTTCACCTAGACATTATTTGTATGTATGGACAGGATATCTATATGCATCCTTGCTCTTATTATTGGAAAAGGGTTCCTATTCTTCAAAGAGAAAGGGAGATGTTGAATTATGGTATGAACTCCAGACCAAACAGGTACATAGAAACAGAAAATAGGAACAGGAGTAGGCCATTCAGCCCATTAAGCTTGCACTGCCATTCAACATGATCATATCTAATACCGTAACTCAACACCATGTTCCTGCTCTTTTCCATACCCGTTAATACCTCTAGAGATCTATTTGTTTCTTTCTTAAATATATTCAGTGATACCTCAAAACCTTCCGTGGTCAAATTACCACAGATTCACCATTCTCTAGGTGAAGAAATTTTTCCCATTTCAGTCCAAAATGGCCAATCATGTATCCTAATGCTGTGGTCCTTATTCTGGAACCCCAGTCAGGAAATACATCATCCCAACATTCAGTCTGTTCAGCCCTGTCAGAACTTTATAGTTTCAATGAGATACCCTCTCAATGTTCCAAATTCTAGTGAGTATGACACAGTACACCCAATTTCTCGACTACAATGCCCCTATCATCCTAGGAATCAGTCTGGTTAAATTTCACTGCCTCCCTCTATGGCAAGCATATCTTTCCTTAGGTAAAGAGACCAAAACTGTGCACAATGCTGCATGTGCAATCTTCCAAAGCTCTGCCCAGCTGCAATAAGATTTCTTTGTTCCTGTACTCAAACACTCTGCAATGAATGCCAAGACAGCATTTGCTATCTTAGCTGTTGGTTGCTCCTGCCTGCTTACGTTCTCTAATCTGTATACAAGGACATCTAGGTCCATTTGTATGTCAACCTTTCCCAATGTATTATCATTTAAATAATACTCTGACATTTGTTTTGTTTTTGTATCAAAGTGGACAACTTAATGTTTATCTGCATTAAACTGTGTCTGCCGTGTATTTACCCATTCACTCAACTTGTCTAAATCACCCTGATGCATCTTTACATCTATGTCACTAGGCACACTCCCATCTACTTTTGTGCCATCGGCAAACTTGGAGATATTACACTAGAATCCCTCAATCAAATTGTAGGTATATTTTTGTGAGTAGCTGGTGCCAAAGCACTGATCCCTGCAGTACCATACTTGTCTCTGCTTAAACAAACCATTTATTCCTAATCTGTGTTTCCTTACTGTTAACAGTTTATGA
This sequence comes from Chiloscyllium plagiosum, assembly GCF_004010195.1. NCBI lineage: Eukaryota > Metazoa > Chordata > Chondrichthyes > Orectolobiformes > Hemiscylliidae > Chiloscyllium > Chiloscyllium plagiosum. Next base: position 105,492,413 of record NC_057715.1, on the reverse strand, counting down.
TTCATGCCGTAACATTATCAATAAGCCCAAGTGCTTTGCTTTTGCATAATAAGTAGCCGAGTCTATCTCATCCAATTCACTCCTTATACCTTCACAGTTTCCTTTGTTTAAATTTGGATAATAGGTATGGTTGGGCTACTTCACTTCTGTCCCAATGGAGGATTATTTCATGTTTTTATTACTTTTTCCTAATGACAAGATTATTCATTAACCCCCTTCTCATTGCGCAAAACCAAATCTAGGAAACCTGCCCCTGCATTGGTTCCTTAATGTACTTGTGTAAAACTCCATCCCATACACCAGGATCTACTACAATATTATTTCTAATGTGTTTTTTTCCAGTCTGTATTGGATTCAGTTGTTGCATGCCTCTCTAATTTCCTGTTTAATGCCATCCCTACATCACCACTACAGTTTGGAGGCTTTTTAGCTCCTCCCACTAATGTTTACTGCCTCTTGATGCTAATTAGCTCTGCTCAAACTGATGCAACAACTAGATTTCACGTGCAAATATCCTTTGTGAATATTCCACTGATTTCACCATTCACTAACAATGCCACCCCCACATCTTTCCCAATTTGTCTGTCCTTCCTGAAGATTGAATGCCCTTGGATATTCAATTCTCAATCCTGCAGCTTTGACTCTATAATCATAATCATATTATAACTATTTGAGTGCTAATTCATTTACCTTATTGGGAATATTCCATGCATTCAGATACAACACCTGTCACCTAGTCTACTTGAGGCTGTTTCCCAGTGACATCATACTTCTGATTTTCTATGCCCCCCAATCTGAAAGTGTCCATTTCTCTCTCACCCTGTGTTATGCCTCTCTGACCTTGCATTGATTCTTATTTTATTTAGTTATGTTTATTTTTTATATATTTATTAACTTAGAATGAAAATTTGTGACCATGTTTAAAATTAAGAATAGAAAAGTCCTTAAACACCTACCAAACAGTTGACTGATTTCTCTTCAATAGAGCAAGAACCAATTCTCAAAACATTCCAATGAATATACTGCCTACCACAGAGTCTCACTTCACCTACTCTTCTTTGTGATGCTGACTGCCTATCTCAGGGGTTATAATTGGAGGTGCCGGTGATGGACTGGGGTGGACAAAGTTAAAAATCACACAACACCAGGTTGTAGTCCAACAGGTTTATTTAGAAGTATCAGGAGTCTTCACATCACCACTTCTTTTGCTGATACAGATTATGTGCCATGGGGTCCTCATTTTTCTTGCTCCGTTTGGTGATGCTGACTGCCTGTCTTGGGCTCTTCCTCTATCTGCCTTGCATTAATTCTCTCTACCTGTGTGAAGGAGTCAGTATAGTGTCTTCAGTCAATCAGCCATATCTACAGAATTTACAGTAACATCAGTACGCACAGAACCTCGATTATGTTTGCAAGTCTGTAAAGCTGTAGTTATATGAAAAGTTGGTGCTGTTAACAAATGTCAACAGTCCTGTTTCAATAGGAACTCAGCTCTCTATGGTATATATTATGTGGGCTAACCTCAAAATACATCAAGTACCCATCAGTCACCCTGTCAACTGCAGATGGGCTCAGAACAAGCTTAGAGGGTAAAAGTCTATAAATTTTGCTTCAAGGAATATTGAGAAAAGGCATAATGATTAAATTTGACTGTGCAATAGCCTAAACTGAGTGATAGTGAATCAACAACCTTAGAGTCATAGAGTCATAGAGATGTACAGCATGGAAACAGATCCTTCGGTCCAACTCATCCATGCTGACCAGATATCCCAACCCAACCTGCCAGCACCCGGCGCATATCCCTCCAAACCCTTCCTATTCATATTACCATACAAATGCCTTTTAAATGTTGCAATTGTACCAGCCTCCACCACATCCTCTGGCAGCCCATTCCATACACATACCACCCTCTGCGTGAAAAAGTTGCCCCACAAGGTCTCTTTTATATCTTTCCCCTCTCACCCTAAACCTATGCCCTCTAGTTCTGGACTCCCCAACCCCAGGGAAAATACTTTGTCTATTTATCCTATCCATGCCCCTCACAATTTTGTAAACCTCTATAAGGTCAACCCTCAACCTCCGACGCTCCAGGGAAAACAGCCCCAGCCTGTTCAGCTTCTCCCTATAGCTCAAATCCTCCAACCCTGGCAACATCCTTGTAAATCTTTTCTGAACCCTTTCAAGTTTCACAACATCTTTCTGATAGGAAGGAGTCCAGAATTGCACCCAATATTCCAACCATCTTTCATCTTTCCTTACTTTATGATTTCAAGAACCAATTGATAGCAAATAAAAGAAGGCCATTGCGGCAAAAGGAAAGTCAGTCCCAATAGCTCTCATCTTAGTCCGGCTGGCTGCAGCCAATATTTGATCCCTTGAACTGGGGAATAATCCTTTATTTGCTTTCCCTCATATCCAAGCAGTGCCAACTTTTACAGATGCACTAAGGAAAGCGTACTGTCTGGGTACAAAATGGCTTGGTACGGCAACTGTTCTGCTCAGGATAATAAGAAACTACAGAAGGTTGTGTACACAGCCCAGACCATTACAGAAGCCAACCTCCCATCTTTGGACCTCATCCAGACATCTCTTTGCCACAAAAAGCTACTAACATCATCAAAGACCCATCACACCCCAGTAATGCTCTCCTACAATCTTTTTAATCAGGCAGAAGATACAGAAACTTGAACATACGCACCAACAGGTTCAGGAACAGCTTCTGCCTTGCTCTTATTAGACTGATGAATGGACTCTTAACTTTAAATAATGCTGATGCTGTTAGTTGATCTTGCCTAGCCGCACGTCCTCTGTGGTGTAACCTGTGTGCCTGACTCAGTCCAATGCTTTTTTTCGCCCTATGATCCTTGCTTACTATGATTTGCCTGTTCTGCTCACAAACAAAGCTTTTCACTGTACTTAGGTACATGTGACAATAAAGCAAACCAAATCAAATCAAAATTGACCAGGATGTAAGACGCAGTAAGGGTTTTGATTGGGACAAGAAAAAATAATGTGAAGGAGAAGCATGTCAATGGCTGCAGAAATATCATAGCGAACAAACTCTCAGAATCTCTGTGTTTGGGAGGTTTGACAGTGGAATGGAAATGTTTTTGGGGATTTCAGGAGTGGGAAGGATCTTGGAGGCAAATGCCAAACCTACTGGAGTTGGAATAAGGTACGATTTGTCAGTGGTGAGAGGTGTGAGAAGAGACATGAAAATAGAGAGGTCTCAAGACATCATTAAATCCATGAGAGTAGCCACCACTGTATGGAGAGGAAAAGATAATGGGAGGACATGAGGCAAAGACTTCAGAAGAGATAGGATAATGTATCTTTATTTCACATTCACATGCTCCCCACAGCATCCAATAACAAAGTTTCACTGTCCACATTGACAATAACCAGCTGCCCCAATAGAAGAACAGCCATTATCTAACTGAGAAGACTTTCAGCCTGCCATCTTCTACAGGTAAAGGTAAAGTCATCTTACTGGACCATTAGAAAGGGATAGTTTGTGCTGGTTTAACTTGAGCATCACCACCCATCAGGTAAGGGGATTCCTTCATGGTAACCTCAGCCTTTGCAGGAATTGAACCCACATTTTTTCATTACTTTGCATTGCAAACCAGCCAACCAAGCAAACCAACCTGTAAACTCGAGCTAAGATAACTGCTTAGGAGAAAATGAGGACTGCAGATGCTGGAATTCAGAGTCAAGAGTGAGGTGCTAAAAAGCACAGATGGTCAGGTAGCATCCAAGGAGCAATCGTCATTTCAGCCATAAGCCTTTCATCAAACATTGACTTTCCTGCTCCTTGAATGCTGCCTGACTTGCTGTGCTTTCCCAGTACCACACTCACGACTCTAAGGTAACTGTTTGCTGTCTATGTCCTTTCTTGCATGAAGTTGCATTTGCCCATTATGTCTGTGCTCACGGATCTAAATTGACAAAGCCTTCATTCCCAATCTTGTTTTCAAATCCTTCAATGGCCTCAACTCTTCCTAGCACTGTAATTTCTTCCAATAACATAGTTCTCCTATCTTGACCTCTTGATAATCCCCAATTTTCATCTCCCCAACAATTGGTGGTGTCAGATGCCAAGGCTCTAAACACAACAATGCTCTCCCCACTATTGCCTTATTTAGGTCAGTGTTAGGTTTTGCTTTATAGTGTTCCTGTGAAATTATTTGGGCTCTTTTGTTGCATCAAAGGTGCCATATAAATGCATGTTGTTGCGATGGGGATTGAAAGCACAGAGGACAAGGAGCTGCTTGAAACAGTGATTGAAGGAGAAAGGGAGAGTGATGTCAGGGAGAGCTGGGTAACAGCTTCGGATGATTGAACTTTAGGCTAAGATAATTTGGAAAAAAGGACAAAAGGGGTTGGAACTAGATGAGTTGCTCAAAGATGCATTCGGTAGCAAACGAGAAGGGGAGAGTCCAGCAGCAACCCAGCAGTAAGGGCTCCAACGTATAAACCAAATCAGTCACAATATGAATACAAACATGCTGTAAGGCAATGCAAAAAAAAAGAACCATTGTTCAGCTGGTAAGGTCTGTGGATGCTGTGGTCAATGGAGTGAGGTGATTGAAAAAACATTGCTGTGAAAAGATTCACTTAGCAACATAGAGAGGGAGGATTGGTGGGAGAGGATATTGGGGCAGTGGGATTGTGCTTTAATGGGGTTATTCTTTGGAACTGAGAGTGTGTTTCTGGAAAAGCACAGCAGGTCAGGCAGGAACAGGAAAATCGATGTTTCAGGCCGGAGCCCTTCATCAGGAAGGGCTCCGGCACGAGATGTCAGTATTCCTGCTCCTAGGATGCTGCCTGACCTGCTGTGCTTTTCCAGCCACACACTCTCAACTCTGATCTCCAGCACCTGCAAACCTCACTGTCTCCTTATCCCTTGGAACCCCTAATGATGGCTGCTTCAGTTAGCTTAACATATGGACACAAATAGCCACGGGGTTATTTCTGTGGGAGGGTGGAGGATTAGAAATTAATCTTGGGATTGTGGCATTTAGTCGGAAGAGAAAGGAATAGTGAATTGAATTAGCTTTATTGTCATAAGTACTCATGAGACGGTGAAAAGATTATAAGTCACACTTACAGAGCCATCTGAGGTACAAAGGTACCTAGGTACAGGTTCTTGAGTACAGTTGCTTTGGAAAAATAAATAAATAAGAAGTCCTACATTAAAGACCTTCAAATATACAAGAAAAGGTTAGAGGGACGTATGTACAAATGTATGAATTAAGAGCATAAATAGGCCATTCAGCCCTTACTGCCGGCATTACCATTCATTAACATCGTAGAAGTTTCATCAGCAGGTGGTCATCGTGCAGGATGGCACAGAGCAGGGGAGCTCGAGCAGTTCTGCTGGAACCTCCACCAGCAGGTGGCGATGGTGAGGAAGGGCAGCTGGTGCACTCAAATGCACCCTTTGAGGGGGGGAAGAAAGCCTCATGGGAAGTAGAAGCAGATGGACAAGGGATTACTCAACCCAGTGTAAAAGAACAGACTTTCTTCCTTGTTTAATTTCCCTTCATGTTGTAACAACTTGATATCAGCTGAATAAAGATTCACTGCTTCACGATCTTTCATCTATCCAAACCCAATGTTACAATAAGATCATGGCTTATCAGATTGTAAGTTCAACTCCTCATTCCCATCTACTGCTGATATTAATTGACTCTTTTGTTAAACATGAATCCATCTACCTCTGCCCTAAAAATATTCCATCTCCCTCATACTCAATGGCAAGCAAGTCCCTGAGAGGTAAAACTGAAAGTTGACATGATCAGAAAACTCAGAAGGTATGAATTGAGAGAGAAATGTTGGCCAGGACTCTATGAACACTATCAAATTGATGTGTATGAATCCGTACAGACAAATGTCATCTGAATATTAGTTCCTGACACTCACTAATTTCTCTTGGATATTTTTCAACCTTGACAGCATTATGCTTGTATATTTGGGCAGCAACTATGAGAACGCAATAAAAAAATTACATCAGAGTAAATTTCCAGGAAAGCAGGTTTCAATGGTAAGCAAGTTGGAAAATCTTCATGCAAACAGTGGAATTTATGATCTATTCCATTGAATGAAAGCAGCCAAAAATTCTTTCATGGTGGGAATTGCATATCGACAATTGCACAGCACAGAAATTTCCCCTGTCAACCCTAGTAAACATTCTCCAATGGGTTAATGAATCAATGGAATAATTGAAGACCCTAGGTTTGAAGTTTCTACATCACTCAAATCTGAACGGCATGCTGTTTCTGAGCCCATTAGTTTTCATCTATCCCAATAACAATTCTTGTGCAATTATAGAGAAGAACACAAAGAACTTTGGCTACAAGGTCCATAAATTTTCATTATGCAAAGCCAATTAGGCCACAAATGTTTCAGAACAGAAACACTCTATAAGCCTTTTTTTTAAGAAAGGCAAAACAAAAGGGATAATAATTAGGACATGTTCCTTGAATGTATACCATGCTAACTTTTCATGACAAGAAAACATTCAGTAATAGCTTTTGAACCTTAAATGTAATAATTTTGTGACTAAGTGCTTCAGTCTTGTGTGAGTTATATACAGAATTCAATGCTACATAATTTTAAGAACCAATATTCATGAGAGGAGAACCCTAGCCCACTCACTCTGAGACACTCAAGTCAGCCTGAATATTATTCCATGTTGAATTTTTGGTTTAATATAAAAAAATTCACATCAAGTCTGCCTCTCACGTCAGTTCCCTTCAAATGTCTTCAAATATCATAAATCAGTGATTTCTGTATGAAGCATGGGGTAAAATGCAGCTCAATGAAATATCTTGATTTTCAACAGATGTATGAAATGGCCCAGCCAAAACCATTTACAATTGAAGCTGATTGCTATGTAAAGGAACATTCCTCAAATGCAATTAGCAGTATTTCTGCTGTTGATGTGATAACAGGTTGAGCAGGTGACTTCTAGAAAGAAAATAAGGTAAAGGTACAAATTCATTTCAAAGGAGTGAGAAAAGCAATAAGTAAGGTCTGTTTTTAATGCAGTGCATCTCTAACCTCTGCACATCTGGTACCAAGACTGCATCAGCTTCCATGATCAATAGAATCAACGTGCAACTCGACAGAGCTTTTAATTTTGAAAAATGTCTCAAACTCTCGTCAGCCAAAGATGGAGATATTACTTGGAGAGGTGACCAAAATCTTTATTATAGACATGGACTTCAAAGAGAATGTGAAAGGCGGAGATGCAGCTGGAGGCCTTTCGGGAGAGAATTTTAAAGCAGGGGAAATCTGAGAGCTGAAGGCGGCGTTGCTAATGGTAGGATTGAGGCTTAGGGAACCAGAAAAAGCCACAAGATCAATTTCCTGATATATTTTAAAGATTTTAAAATATTTGCACCTCCATTTTGAAGTACTCTCTCTTTCAGATGCTTCCCATGGCAGCCTTCTGCTCTTTTCAAACTGTAATGCTGACATTTGACCTTCCCACGTTGATAACCCGCCTACCATATTTTTTTAAAATTCTGTCATAGATTGTAGGCATCACTGGCAAGGCCAGCATTTATCGTTGATCCCATGGGAAGAGTTTAGGACTCATAAAACATTCCAGCACTTTATTTCTTGCCCACTCTCTCACTCACACATCTCACCTGTTGCATTTGCCAATACTTAATGTAGAGGTCAGAGAACAGATAACCCACATTCCTGATGAAGGGCTTTTACCCGAAACATCAATTCACCTACTCCCCGGATGCTGCCTGAACTGCTGTGTTTTTCCAGCACCACACTCTCAATTCTGATCTCTAGCATCTGCAGTCCTCACTTTCTCCAAGGTAAACCCCATATAAGCCAATCAATTAAACCTTTCAATTCTCCTACTTTTCATTTTTAGGTATTTTCTGCTCAATCTGTTCAGAGATGTTACTGCACATCTCTGCAGCAGGTGGAATTTGAACCCTGGCTCAGAGGTAAGAACACTACCACTGCACTAAGAGGTCCTAATTTACACCTTGTTTTTTCTTCATCAACCTGTGCAGAGATAATATTAAATGCATTTGGAGCAGGTTGGACTTAAACCCAGATCCCCTGGTTCAGTGGTAGGGACAACTATCACTGCACTACAAGAGGCTTTAAACTAGTGTTCCAGAAGTTGTGATAATGAATCAATTGTTAAATAAATTGAGATTTTTTTTCAATGAACCTGTTCAGAGAAGTTCTTCTCCATCTCTGGAAAAGGTGGGACTTGAATCCGGGCCTCTTGGCTCAGAGATAGGAACACTACCACAGCGCCACAAGAAACCTTTATTTTCTTGACTAACTTGTTCAGCAATGTTATCAAACACCTCTGGAGTAGGTGTGACTTGAATTTGGACCTCCTGGTCTGGAGATTGGGACACTATAACTGCACCACAAAAGCCCTCCTCATTTCCACATGTTTTTCTATTCAACCTGTTCAAAGTTGCTATTACAGACCTCTGTAGTAGTCGGACTTGAACCTGGACTCCTGGCTCAAAGGTGCGGATACTCCCACTAACTTTGCATTTAACAAGACTAACCACTAATTTAAGCTAATTGAAAGTAACCAGCTTTATTCAGAATCCAGCTGAAAATTGTACCATCCATCATTAATAATGCAAATTCCCCACATACACCATTAAGTAAACTCATCAGCTCTTTGATAATACTTAACTAGCAAATAATTGGCATCCAACCCATCACCATTACTTCAAAGAAAAGAAATCATCTCAGCAATTTGAGAGGGGTCCCAGGTTATGTATCATTTAAAATCAATGCTGCTCTTGTATGTTATAAGCTCCACATTTTACCATTGATTGTAGTTCATTAAAATGAGTTTTAAAAGTTTATAGAATCGTACCTGAAAAGAAAATGTGCAAAGTTCGTGAGTGAGATGGGTGAAAATATCTCTTCCCAACAATTACTGAGATCTGGAATGTTCAAAAGATTGATGGCAGTACATCCAATAATAAACATCAAAGGAAATTTGCAACAAAAATTTCTGAATTCAGAGATATTATACCAAATTTCGGGAGTAGGTGGAACTTGAACTCAGGTCTCTGGCTGACATGTTGTGACACACGTCTGGAGCAGTTCAGACTTGAACCTGTGTTTCCTGGTTAACATATTGTTGTACACCAATGGAGCAAGCCTGGGTTTTCAGGTTCAAAGATAGGGGCGCTACCACAAGAGGCCCAGTCAAGTAATTAGATTTCAAATATGCATAATATTGCATAGGATTGTAAGTTGTTTTGAGTGTACTTCAGGAAAATTTATCACATTCTCAACAAGGAAACGTTGGCATGGCTCTGGGGAAGGAGGTGGGAAATGAGTCAAATTTGCTTATTCTTTCAGAGAGTTGGTACTGGTACTGTGGATTGAATAGCCTTCTGAGCTGTATGCTTCTATGCTTAGTGTACAACTTATGTTAAAATGTGGTCTCCATCTAGGGTGTCATGGTAGTTCAACAGTTAACATTGCTGACACACAGCATCAGGAACATTGGTTCAATTCCACTCTCGGGTGACCTGTCTGTATGGAGTTTGCACATTCTCCCCATGTCTGCATGGGTTTCTTTTGGATGCTCTGGTTTCCTCTCACAGTCCATGCATGTGCAGGTTAGGTGAACTGGCCATTCTAAATTGCACATAGTGTCCCATGGATGTGCAGGCTAGGTGGGTTAGCCATAGGAAATGCAGGGTTGCAGGGATAGGGTGATCGGAATAGGTCTGGATGGGATGCTTTTCAGAGAGTCGGTGTGGACTGAATGGTCTGCTTCTGCGTTGTAGGGATTCTATGAAATGTGCTTAGGATCTTAACTTGTTTTGTGTATGTTAAAAATCACACAACACCAGGGTATTGTCACAACCACCTGATAAAGGAGCAGCGCTCTGAAAGCTAGTGCTGGATTGTAACCTGGTGTTGCGTGATTTTTAACTTTGTCCACCCCAGTCCAACACCGGTTCTTCCAAGTCATGTTTTGAGTATAGTTAAGGAAATTGATCATACTCTTCACAAGGAAACATTGACATGGCTCTGGGGAAGGAGCAGGGAATTGAGACAAATTGCTCGCCCTTTCAGAGAGTTGGTACTGGTACAATGGATTGAATATCCTTCTGAGCTGTATGCTTCTACACTTAACATACAATTAATAGTAAGGTGTGGCCTCCAAATAATCCAAACCCTGATAGAAATTGTGTGAAGTTCACCCTTACATTTTACCTCATGACTGTAACTGTCTTCTTTTGATGACTGCTCTTGATCAGTCTCTGGCATTCAGCCAGCCGCGAGACTGCCAGCCCAAGACTTTCTATCACTTTTAATAAAGTGGATAGAGCTCAGGAACTGTGAACCTACAACATTGCTGTCAGCATTCCCCATGGGCAATGACAGAGGTTTTCGAATGTAAACTCAACCATGCTGTGTGAGTCAAGAAATTACATTGTGCAAAATTAACTTACTAATACACAAAATGATATTTATCTGAGCCCTTTTTTAATAGTGATGTTGTTGCAGTTATTTTACGCGGATAAATGCTTCTTTCAAATGACAGGCAAATGCTTTTACCATAAACAGTCAACTTCAAAACTCTTATTTATTTTAATTTTCATGCTATTTAAAGGAATTTAAATTGTATTTGACAATAATTGTTCCATGAACATTGCAAATGTTCTGAACTACATTGTGTATCATCAATCCCAGATAAACTCCAGGGTTCTGTTGGCTCAACTGAAGAAAAAGGAATTAAGTGCAAAATATAGCTAAGACATTATCAAAAGGAAACCAACATAGTACATATTCTGGAAAGCTGAAATAAGATCAGAGAATGTTGAAAATCTTTTCTCTCTTTAAAGCTATTGCCTGACCTGCTAAGCATTTCCAGTATTCTTTACACAAACATAATTAAAAACTGGCATATCGATGTTGCAGTGAACAAGATTTTCTTTTACTCTTTCATAGATTGTTGGCACCATCGGCAAGGCCAGCATTTCTTGCTCATTCCTAATTGCCTTCAAAAAGGTGTTCATGAGCCAAGTCTTAAGTCATGCAATCCATTCAAACAATAATCGCTTCAGGCTCACCATTGCAGAGATGATCATTCAGTTCGAGATTTGTTTGAATAAATTAATTTCCAGATGCCATGGTTAGATTTGAACTTGCATTTCTGCGATCAGTGGTCCAGTATCACCGCAATAACGCTACCACGTTCTCAAATCATCAAATTCTATCTTTATTTGAAGCATCTACCTTTTTTCCAGCTAGCGATCAGATGAGGGTGGGTTTGTCACCCTAAGATGACCTTTTTCTTTTAAGGTAAGGATTTTTATTTCTTTACCAGGGACTAGTTAAAAATTTACTTCATTTTTTTGTGTGTGTATACATCAAGTCCTTATTTAGGGTAAAAGAAAAATATAGCAGAGAGGTATCAGAAGGTATTCTAACTCATACTTGTACAAAGTAAGTAATTAACTAACTAAGCAGAGATGGCTGGGCAGGTAGGTGATGTGCTCTGTATGATGTGGG
>NC_057715.1:105469782-105477948 GCF_004010195.1 Chiloscyllium plagiosum | reverse complement strand
TAATAGAAACTTACAAGATAATACATGGCTTGGAGAGGGTGGACGCTAGGAAATTGTTTCCATTAGGCGAGGAGACTAGGACCCGTGGACACAGCCTTAGAATTAGAGGGGGTCATTTCAGAACAGAAATGCGGAGATATTTCTTCAGCCAGAGAGTGGTGGGCCTGTGGAATTCATTGCCACGGAGTGCAGTGGAAGCCGGGACGCTAAATGTCTTCAAGGCCGAGATTGATAGATTCTTGTTGTCTAGAGGAATTAAGGGCTACGGGGAGAACGCTGGTAAGTGGAGCTGAAATGCGCATCAGCCATGATTGAATGGCAGAGTGGACTCGATGGGCCGAATGGCCTTACTTCCACTCCTATGTCTTATGGTCTTATGGACCTTGTGTCTGAGATTACATGTGACCAGATGGTTTTGACTCACCAACATCAACTTTTGTTTTAAGTCCTTTCAACTCTCCAAGTGCAAAATGTGGACAGTCAGCTCATTATATTAGTGAAATGTATATGAGTTGTGTGATGTGAACTCTTTAGTATCTCACTTGTGTGAAGTTGAGAAATTGAAAGATAGGAACTTCTCAATGCTAGCATAGGACCAGCTGTATAAAACCAGAGAAAATGTACTCATATTCTTTGGCCAATAGAGGACTGTGTATGAAATGCTAAAAAGCTGCCTTGAGAACTGTAAAGGGCTACTGAGCTAGACAAAAAACTGATAAGACCTTAAGGTATAGGAGCAGAAACGGGCCATTCAGCCCATTGAGTCTGCTCTGTTATTCAATGATATCATAACTGATTTGATAATCGTCCACTCCACTTTCCTGCCTTGTCCCAAAACTGTTTGATTCCCCCTGGAACTGACGTGAAAACATCTATCTTAGCCTTGAATATTCAAACTAGAATATTCACAATTTCACAATGTTTTGAAATTTAATTCAAATCAGCAGATAACTTTTTGATTAACACCAGAAAATTAAGCTTTCCAATTGTTACAAAATGTTGTTCACTAAATGTCTGACAACATCCAACAGTTTGCAACTTCAGTTTTACAATAGGTCACAATCTCCTTATGCCTTGCTCATATGTTGCAGAAAGAAACTATTTGTATTTTGAACAGCTCTTTCTAGTTGGGTGATGAAAGCAAAATATTGCACTTGCTGGTGATTTGAAACAGAAAACAGCAAGTGCTGGAGAAACTCAACAGCTCCGATAACTCTTATTCTCTCCCCACAGATGCTAACATTTTGAGTCCAAACCCCCTCATGAAGCAATACCACAATTTTGTGAGTTTTCTGCTGTGGCTGTCAGTTACAGAACACATTCACAATCTGCTGTGTATACAGAAGGTCCCATGATTTATGAATAGCTGACTTACGGACACTTGTATATAATGAATGCAATCCCATACAGGGGTGTAATTTTAAAAATCCTACATACGAGCATTTCCTGTACTTGTGAATGGCTACTTTCCATTACCCTGCATTGTGTTCCAACTTGCAGGCAAATTGACTTGCAAATGGACTCAAGAAGGGAATCTGCTCACACCCCAGGGACTACCAATACTTTGAACAAAAAAAATCAAGATTTATTATGTGAAAACTAGTTATTTTATTTTTAATTTATACTGTATAAGAACTATTTGAAATTGCCCTATTACCAAGATTAGCAATAAAGATTCAGCCTTCATAACCTTTACAGATATTCAACCAACAGTGAACTGTCATCTCGGTTTCCACTTTAAAATTCATTCTGCAGTGGTGTGGCTGTAATTTGTTTTTTTTTCCGAGCAAGCTCTTCCGAACGGAATATTTTGCATTATTGATTAGAGAATTTTTGTCCTTTTAAATTGCACTAATGGCCAACTTTCTGACAATGTCAAATTAATCCAGGAATGATTATGCCTCTTCGGCATTAGTATCATTATAAAATCTCTAAAGCACCAGATTTAGATTGTTTTTCACATATTGAATTTGGAGGTGACACTCAAGGTCGCTTGATGGACTCAGAAAATGTGTTAAGTGGACCTATTTCCATACCATCCACCAACTGCACGCCCCCCACCCCCCCAACTCCACAGTACTCCTCAGATGATGAGGAAGTATCCCAATTGCCTGTGATAAATCTATGAATTTCGAATGGAAAATCCATCAAGCTTTGTCAATTAGTTCATGTACCCTCTGCAACGCCTTTTTACCTGAAGTGGCACTTTTTCTGAGTTCATGGGCTATCGAGAACCATTACAGCATTTCATGGGAAGATTCAAATTCATGCAAATCTCTGCGTCTTCAATTAAAACTGTCAGTGAGCATCTATGACTTGTCATGACTGAGACTTGGCTCAATTGATTATTAGCTCATGGAACTCAGTGCAAAATTTGTGAATCTTTTATGGCCATTCATCAAAGTTCATCAAATGGCAGATGCAAATCCTATCACCCACCCTGACACAACTATTCAATTACAAGTGTCTGCAAAGCAGCATTCAATAAAGCATATTGATAACCTCTTCCCAGCATTCATTCAAAGCACCCGAATAATGCTCAGGAATATCGCACAATTTCCTGAAGTGGTGTGGGGCACAAATGCCACAATCCAGCCTCCTCCAGTTCCAGAGGTAAGCTTCAGGTGACTGTAGCACTGAAAAGAGATTGTCAAAGGTGTGATAAACTTGTAAATTTATTGAATAAAAAGTCATGGGATTATTGCACAGCTGCACAGCCACCTGCAAGAAAGAAATTTCTTGTGTTCATTCACTTTGAAACCTGTTGATATACTGAAGGTCAATTCAAGTGCAGCATATCCCCCACAAAATGTGGTTTGTATTGCTGCGCAGTGAGTAAATCTTGTCCACACAAAATGAGACAGAAAATGTGCTATCGCTTTTCCATGTGTGAGTCTAGACAGTCACTTCCAAATTTGTTGGTACCTGCTCTGCTTTTCAAATACAAAATCCCCAAGATTTAACATGGCAGGTGGCTGTTATGTGCACAATTGCTCTTCGGTGATGAGATGGGCTTTTTTTTCCCTGGAGCATGGGAGTTTGACGGGTGACCTGACGGAGATTTATAAAATCATGAGGGGCATGGATAGGATGAAGAAACAAGTCTTTTTCCCAGGGTCGGGAGTCCAAAACTAGAGGGCGTAGGTTTAAGGTGAGAGAGGAAAGATTTAAAAGGGACCTAAGGGACAAAACTTTCATGCAGATGGTGGTACATGTGTGGAATGAGCTGTCAGAAGACGTGGTGGAGGCTGGTACAATTACAACACTCGAAAGGCATCTGGATGGGTAAATGAATAGGAAGGTTTTAGAGGGCTATGGGTCAAATGCTTTAAAATGGGACTAGATTAATTTAGGATATCCGGTCAGCGTGGACAGTTGAACAGAACGATCTGATTCTGTGCTGGACGACTCTATGGGAGCCATCACATTATTCAATCAATACCTTGGACTATGGACATCCAGTTTAAAGTGTGCTAAGCATTGGTGGAAAGATATGATCAATATACCATTATTGTTCTTGGAACATTCTATAGTATTGGTTTACATCAATGCCTCTCTGCCACATCAAAATCTACTACTTGGCATGGAGTATCTATTCAAAAGGATTGTCCATGGCAATCCAGTTCATCAAACTGAAAAGAATGTTGCTATGGGTTGGAGTATGAAGAGTGGGTTGCTTCAGTGGGTTACTTGCGGTGTGAAAAAGTGTTTTCTCACCTCATATTTCCTTTTTTTGTATAACATTTTAAGACTGTGCCTCAATTCTTTTATGGAAATGTGTTGCTGGAAAAGCGCAGCAGGTCAGGCAGCATCCAGGGAACAGGAGAATCGACGTTTCGGGCATAAGCCCTTCTTCAGGAATGAGGAAAGTTTGTCCAGCAGGCTCATCTGCAGCCCTCACTTTCTCCTCAATTCTTTTATGAATGGGTAAAATTTCTCCCTCTCTGCTTTGTCCAAAGCTCTCATGATCTTGGAAAAAAGTCTGTCACAATCTCCTCTGAGCATTCTCCTCTCCAAGAAAAATCATGACTCCAGATAATCACTGATTTTGGTTCCTTGAATTCACTTTCGGGAAAACACCCAGTTGATTTTTTAGCCTGGGTTTTACAGTTGTTCTGTTTTGACTTTGCTTGGTTCCTCAGTTGGAGGAACCCTGCTGCACTATAGGCTACTCAGTTCTTGTTTCCTGTTTCTAAAACAAAGCCAATGTGAAACTTGTCGATACTGAATTTCCTGAGCAAGCTGCACCTGCCAAGACAGCTGCCTATATTTGGTAACACCCATCTGCACAATTCCAGAATATCAGATTGACAGTCATCTGAACATTTAAAAGGTTATCATTTTTGCCTTCAAGAACTGAGGCTGAGGGGTGACGTGATTGAGATACACAAAAGTTTGAGGGGTAGTGAGAGGGTAGACAGGAGGAGACTGTTTCCCTTAGCAAAGAGTTCAAAAATCAGGGGTCACAGTTTGAAGCTTAACAGCAACAGGGTTAGAGGAGATGTGTGAGAAAACTGTTTTCTGCTGAGTTAGAAGTAAGAGTCCTTGCAGTGCAGAAGCAGGCCATTCAGCACATCGAGTCCATACCATCCCTCTGAAGAGCATTCACTATCACCCCCCACTAATCCTGCAAAACCCATGGCTAAACCACCTAGCCTGCGCAGCCCTGGATACTATGGACAAGTAAGCATGGCCAATCTACCCAAACCTGCACATCTTTGGACTATGTGAGGAAACCAGAGCACTCTTAGGAAACCCTCATCAGTAAGGGGAGAATGTGCTAACTCCACACAGACAGTTGCCTGAAGGTGGAATTGAACCCAGGTCCCTGAGGCTGTGGTGCTAACCACTGAGCCACAATGCTGCAGCTAGAAGTTGTGGGTGGCTGGACTTCACTAATCCCTTTAAAAAGTACCTGGATCTGTACTTTATGTATTTTAAACTACAGGGCTATGGGCCGTGTCCAAGAAGATGGGATAGGAAAGGGCATCCAGCTGTCCTTTTTGGCTAGGCAAGGACAAGATGGGCCAAATGCCCCTTTCTGTGTTGTATCATTTCTGTGGCTATTACTAAAGTTTATTGGCCAGAGTGTTTTTTCCTTCTCTGCAGGAAGAAATACATTTTTTGCCTATAACTCATGTCTCTGAATGTTTGTGGATGTAGTTTTATGATATTTAAAGGGGCAAATATTCATATTTTATTTATTACAAACTAAATATGCTAATCATATTTGCATTGTTATTGAATAAATTTTGTATCATAATAAATCAATAATTTTGTGTTTACTAAAGAAATCTAATTAATGGAGATTTTTTTTGTGTCTAAAGTAGAGAAAGCATTCAATTGGCCATATAGGCAATTAAGAAAAATAATTACAGTCACATTGTGATACATGGAGGTACTGTGACAACAGAAAAAGCACACTCCTCCCATTTTGTTCACAGCATTATGTTAGGAGTTAGCTTCACACATACTGTAAACTACACATGTCTTCTTCAATGGATGGTCTGTTATTGTACATTAATAGGATCAATTATCATGTTCACAGAGAGAAGCATGTTCATTCTTAATATTCCATCATAGGATGAGGATATTCCAGTCTATCTCTAACTACCCTTGAGAAGATGGTGCTGTGCGGTGTAGGTGCACCCGCAGTGCGGTTAGGAACGGCATTCCGGGATTTTGACCAAGCAACACTGAAGGAACAGCAATGATAATTCCAAGTCAGGGTGGTGAATAGTTTGGAGGAAAGCCTGCAAGTTTTGGGCTTCCCTTGTATCTGCTGCCCTTGTCCTTCTAGATGGTGGAGGACACAGGTTTGGAAGGCATTGTCAAAGAAGCATTGGTGTGTTTGTCGAGGTGTGTCTTGTAGATGGTACTCACTGGTGCCAGTGTGCATGGGTGGCATTGAAGAATGCAGCCAGAAGTCTGTCTCTCAGATCTTTGAGTATAGGAGTTGGGACTAGGAGAAAGTGAAGACCGCAGATGCTGGAGATCAGAGTCAAAGCGTGTGGTGCTGCAAAAGCAAAGCCGGTCAGACAGCATTCGAGGAGCAGGAGAGTCGACATTTCAGGCATCAGCCCTTCATCAGGAATATGGTGAGGGGAAGGGGGCTGAGAGATAAATAGGAGAGTGGGGGTGGGGCTGGACGGAAGATAGCTGGAAAGGCGATAGGTGGATGCAGGTGGGGATGATGATGGTGATAGTTCGGAGGGGAGGGTGCAGCAGATGGGTGGAAAGGAGGATGGACAGGTAGATCAGGTAAAGAGGGTGATACCAAGTTGGAGGTTTGGATGTGGGATGAGATGGGGGAGGGGACATGTGGAAAATGGTGAAATCAGTGTTGAAACTGTGTGGTTGGAGGATTCAAAGGTGGAAGATGAGGCATTCTTCCTCCAGGCATTGGGTAGCTTAGATTTGGTGGTGGTGGAGGAGGCCCAGGACCCGCATGTTCTTGGTGGAGTGGGAGGGAGTTAAAGTGGTCGGTCACAAGGCAGTGGGGTTGTTTGATGCGGTTGTCCCAGAGATGTTCCCTGAAACGTTCCATCAGTTGATGTCCTGTCTGTCCAATGTAGAGGGGACCACATCAAGAGCAACAGACACAGAAGATGAGGTGGGTTGGATGTGGAAGAACATCTCTGCTGGATGTGGAAGGATCCTTTGGGTTTGGATGGATGGGAGGTGGGAGGTGGGAGGCGTGGGCAAAAGTTTTACATCTCTTGTGGTGGCAAGGGAAGGTGCCATGGGGGGGGGGGGGGGGGGGTTGATGGGGGGTATGGACCTAATGAGGGAGTCATGGACGGAATGGTATTTGCCGAATGCTGATACGTGTGGGGAGGGAAATATACCTCTGGTAATGGGATCTGATTGTAGGCGGTGGAATTGGCAGAGGATAATATGTTGTATCTGGAGGTTGGCGGGGTGGAAGATGAGGACCAGGAGGCCTCTATCCTCGCTGCAATTTGAGGGATGGGGGTCGAGGGGGGAGTTGTGGGAAGTGGAGGAGATGCACTGGAGGACATCGTTGACCACATGGGAGGAAAAATTGCAGTCCTTGAAATAGGAGGCCATCTGGAATGGAATTGCAGATACTGGGAGCAGATACATTGAAGGTGGAGGAATTGGGAGTAAGAGATCGCATTTTTATGGGGGGGGGGGGGGGCAGGGGAGGCGGTGGGTTTGAAGTAGATGTCCATGTTGAATTGGTTGCCAGAGATGGAGATGGAAAGGTCCAAGAATGGGAGGGAGGTGTCCAAGATGATCCAGGTGAACTTGAGGTCAAGATGGAAGATATTCATGAAGTTGATGAACTGCTGAAGATGAAATGTTCCACATATCTGATGAAGAGGCAGGCATAGTTGGCATGCACGCGGGTGCCCAATGTAATCCCTTCGGTCTGAAGGAAGTGGAAGGATTCAACTGAGAAGTTGCTAAGCATGAGGACTAGTTCCACCAATAGAATGAGTGTGTTAGTGGAGGCGTAGATGTTGGGTAGGCGGGAAAGGAAGAAACGGAGGGCCTGGTGGCCTTTGCCATGGTGGATGGATGTGTACAGGGACTGGATGTCCATGGTGAAGATGAAGCATTGGGGGCTGGGGAAACAAACGTCTTGGAGGAGGTGGAGGGTGTGGATGGTGTCCCAAATGTATGTGGGGAGAGCCTGGACCAAAGGGGACCAATAATGATGGAAAAGGATAGACCAGATCTAAAAGTTGAAGCTCTAAATTGGAGAAAAGCCAATTTTGACGGTATTAGGCAAGAATTTTCGAAAGCTGATTGGAGGCAGATGTTCGCAGGTAAAGGGACGGCTGGAAAATGGGAAGCCTTCAGAAATGTGATAACAAGAATGCAGAGAAAATATATTCCTGTCAGGGTGAAAGGGAAGGCTGGTAGGTTTAGGGAATGCTGGATGACTAAAGAAATTGATGGTTTGGTTAAGAAAAAAAAGGAAGCATATGTAAGGTTCAGACAGGATAGATTGAGTGAATCCTTAGAAGAGTATAAAGAAAGTAGGAGTATACTTAAGAGGGAAATCAGGAGGACAAAACAGGGACATGAGATAGCTTTGGCAAATAGAATTAAGGAGAATCCAAAGGGTTTTTACAAATATATTAAGGACAAAAGGGCAACTAGGGAGAGATTAGGGCCCCTCAAAGATCAGCAAGG
>NC_057715.1:105409583-105468897 GCF_004010195.1 Chiloscyllium plagiosum | reverse complement strand
TTATTGGTCAGAGTATTGAGTACAGGAGTTGGGAGGTCATGTTGCGGCTGTACAGGACATTGGTTAGGCCACTGTTGGAATATTGCATGCAATTCTGGTCTCCTTCCTATCAGAAAGATGTTGTGAAACTTGAAAGAGTTCAGAAAAGATTTACAAGGATGTTGCCAGGGTTGGAGGATCTGAGCTACAGGGAGAGGCTGAACAGGCTGGGGCTGTTTTCCCTGGAGCGTTGGAGGCTGAGGGGTGACCTTATAGAGATTTACAAAATTATGAAGGGCATGAGTAGGATAAATAAACAAAGTATTTTCCCGGGGTCGGGGAGTCCAGAACTAGAGGGCATAGGTTTAGGGTGAGAGGGGAAAGATATAAAAGGGACCTAAGGGGCAATTCTTTCATGCAGAGGGTGGTATGCATATGGAATGAGCTGCCAGAGGATGTGGTGGAGGCTGGTACAATTGCAACATTTAAGAGGTATTTGGATGGGTATATGAATAGGAAGGGTTTGGAGGGATATGGCCAGGTGCTGGCAGGTGGGACTAGATTGGGTTGGGATATCTGGTCGGCATAGACAGGTTGGACCGAAGGGTCTGTTTCCATGCTGTACATCTCTATGACTCTATGACAGTGTCAAAATATGAGGAGATTAGATTGGTGAGGCAGGAGCAGGCAGAAAGGATGGGTCAACCAGGGCAGTCAGGTTTATGAATTTTTGGGAAGAGGTAGAACCAGATGGTGCGGGATTCAGGGACTATGAGGTTGGAGGCTGTAGATGGGAGATCCCCTGAGGTGATGAGATTGTGGATGGTCTGGGAGATGGTAGTTTGGTGATGGAAGGTGAGGTTGTGGTTAAGGGGGCAATAGGAGAAGGTGTCCATGAGTTGGTGCCTGGCTTCAGAGGAGTAGAGATCAGTGCGTCAAACTACCACTGCACCATCCCTCCCCCTCCCCACATCTACTAGTTTGATGGTGAGGTGGGGGGGGGGGTTGGAGCAGAGGGGGTGGAAGGCTGCATGTTGTGAGGGTGAGAGGTTGGAGTGGGTGAGATGGGTGGACAGTTTGAGGCAGTCAATGTCACAGTGGCAGTTGGAGATGAAGAAATTGAGGGTGGGTAACAGACCAGCATGGGATGTCCAAGTGGATGGAGTGTGTTGGAGGCAGGAGAAGGGGTCCTCGGAGGGTGGGCAAGAGTCTTAATGGAAAAAGTAAGCAAAGAAGTGGGAGCGACGGAAGAAATGATAGATGTCACAATGCATATGGAATTTGTTGACCCTGGACCGTAGGGGGTTAAAGGCAAGACCTTTACTGAGGACTGATTGTTCATCCTCAGTGAGGGGGGGGGTTTGGGGGAATGGTAAAACTTGACAGGGCTGGGGGCTTAAGCCTGGTGTAGAGCTTGAGTTGGGAGTGGGTGTGGTCACAGTATCATTGATGACATCACCAAAGGAAGTGCTGTACACGAAGGTGGTCAGGGGGGCAGAAGTGGTGCATTCGGTGGCATTTGCGGGGGCAGAAGTGACGTTCGCGGTGTCTTCGGGGACATGGTCAGCGGGGCTGAGGTGAATGACGTTAGTGGGGGCGGAAGCGGCACGCTTGGGAGTTGGGACGTTATATTGATGTTGTACTGGACATTGGTAAGGTCTCTTCTGGAGTACTGCATATAGTTCTGGTTGCCCTGTTATACGAAGGATTTTATTAAACTGGAGAGATTTACCAGGATGTTGCCAGAAATGGAGGGTTTGAGATATGAAAATAAATTGGAAAGACTGGAACTATTTTTCACTGGATTGTAGGAGGCTGAGGGTTGACTTTATTGAGGTTTATAAAATCACAAGGGGCATAGGTAAGGTGGAAGACAAGGGTCTTTTCCTGAGATTGGGGAAGTTCAAAAACTAGGGGGCATATTTTTAAGGTGAGAGGAAAAGATTTAAAAAGGACATGAGGGGCAACATTTTACACTGTGGAACGAACTGCCAGAGAAAGTAGTGGACGAAGGTACAGTTATAACATTTAAAAGACATTGAGATAAGAACATGAGTGGGAAAGGTTTGGAGGGATATGGGCCAAGTGCAGGCAGGTGGGACTAGTTTTGTTTGGGAACATGGTCAGCGTGGACTATTTGGACTGAAGGGTCTGTTTCCATACTGTATGACTCTATGATTGGCATTAATGTCAAGGGTTACCCATGCATGTGTGGCAGCGGAAGGCTTGTTCATTATGACAGACATACAGAGTTCACCAGTGGAGGTCCTCATCTTGAGCAGAGATTTGCAAGCCTAAAGCTCATCTTTAAAAACTATGTTAGAATAGTGACTACGGTGGAAAAAGTACTTCATCATCAGTGCTTCAGAGTTGTCAAAGATGTTATATAAAGGGAAGCCTTTCTTTCCTCAAAATTGTGCCAGAGGATCTTTTACTGGCACCTAAGAGGACAGCTGGGGACTCAGTAACAGTGCCTATTCCAATAAACAACAGTTCTGACAGTGCACAGATATCGAGACTTCGCGTGATAGATACTTTACATTTCTTCAACGTATGTTCAAGCTTTCTTCCCAGCAAACAATATGGGACTCCCCAGTGAATAGTTAAAGCTTCCCCAATATATGCTTCAGGCTTGCCTAATGTTTGCCTCCAGACAGTGTGTGACATTCTTAAAAGTATGTATGAATGTTTCTCTAATAAGCCACATTTTTTCTTTTTGCTTAATAAAACCATTGATGCTGCAGAGGCAAGTAACATTAGCACAGTGGTATTCTCCTGAGAGAAAGCAAATGATGCTATTTTCACTGAGAAGTTCTGAAAATTAGATATCCAAAAATGAATGCTAAACTTGAGTTTTCACAGATAAACTTTGCAAAGTAGATTGCAATATGACTAGTGATATTTTCAGTTGGCTGATTTCTTTAACCTGTCAAGTGCAAGTGCTTACTGAATATTTCAACTTGATTTATAGCCTTTTTTAATTTCAAATTGAAACTAAACAAAATAATGATATGGTTAAAGGCCACAGTAAACATATGTGACATAGTCTTAATCTTTCATTGTCATTTTCATTTCATCTCTTGTTTAGGCCCACTGTGAAAAGACACTTTGGAAAGATAGTGTCATACTCTAAAATGGATTATTTCCATAATAAACATTACAAGAGATGTACAACATACTTGCTAATGCTCTGGTTTTGCAATTGTGTAAAATCAAATTTCCCCTACGGTCCCTGCCCTCAGTCCTGAGTGATGAAAAGTTGTTTTACTGAAGCTTAAACATCACTAGGTCAATGGAAGTCTGGATCGTAATGCATGGGCAATGATTAAAAGATTTATTTTCCTCAAGCTTTCTTTTAGTATGTCAGCTATGGTTCAATAGGTATTACTCTTGTCTCTGAGGAGCAAGATTGTAGCTTAAGGTTCTACTCCAGAGTTTGAGTGCCAAAATCAAGGTCAGCAGTCTTGTTGAAGGTGTTACATTTCAGGTAAGAAGTTCAACCGAGGTGCCCTCTGCTTGAGTCAGTGTGAACAATCCCATGGCACTATCTTGATGCAGAGCGAGGGAGTTATTCTCAATGTCTTGGCCAATGCTTAGCCCTTGATCAGCATCACAGAAGAAAATGTATTACCAAGGTATTAACATATTGTTGTCTGTGGGAGCCTGCAGCTTGCTCATCAGCTGCCTGAGTTTCGAATTGTATAAGAAAGACCAAAAATTGGAGGGAACATAATTCTATACTTCAAAAGTACTTCATTGGTTTTCAAGTGTTTTCAGACATCCAAAGGATGCAAACGTTGCTGCATAATTGCAAGTTTGTTTGTAACTAGGTCGCATGATCTTTTCTGTGTGATTTGCCATAATTGCTGGAAGCATGAGAGGGAGAAAGAGATCAGAACATAAAACAACACAATTTGTACTATTTGGATTTCACTCAGTCTTAGGTGAAGATCAATGCAAAATGATAACTTAGACAATCAAATTGTCTGCTGTTGAAAAGCCATTTTGATGCAAAATTGGCAGTTATGGGTAGAATTCATATACAGCTATACTCCAGACGGGACTTTAGTTAAATTGGAGCAATTAATATTTCACATATTTAATGCATGTCAAGTCTTTAATAATGATTGCCATCAATCTATATTCATCCAACCAAGTGTACTGCCCTGGGTTAAGAGGGTAAACAGTGTTTTCCATTCTTTCAAAGATTTACTGATCTCTCTCTTTTCCTTCATGGTGTCAGTTGAAATATTGAGTTCGGTCATGCCTTGGAAGTGAAGCACCTCATTTTCATTCATCCGAGGTATACTTCTTTATTCGAAAGACTTTGTTTTAGTTTGAGCTGAGCTCATAAAATTTTCAATTTGATCCAGATTGGAATAATGGTAAATCCAGCGCAGGGCACAATACATCTCCAGAAAGTCACTAATGCAGCAAACAGCCATTTCAGGGGAACCCATTTTACACAGCAAGTTGCTGGAAACAGAACTTGTTACGACAATGGAGTAGTTAAAGTGAACAGCTCAGGTCTGTTTGAGGGGAAGTTAGATGTCAGTGAAAGAAATAAAAGGAGCCACGTTGTTCTAGTGATAGCTGGGAGCTTGAATGGATGGAGTATGCACACGGTACTGAACATTGGGTCTTCTCCAGCACAACAAGGCTCTTTCTAATTCAAATGGATTTAATCAGTTCATATGAAATTCAAATTAGTCTTGCTGCTAATGGAACAGTGTAGACTTAATGGGTCAGCTTCCTTTTTATTTTTGCACTTGGAATCCCACAATGAGTAACTCATCTCCTGACTCCACAAAACCTGCCCACAAGGCACAAGTCAGGAGTGTGATGGAATATTCCCCACTTGCCCTAGATGAGTGCAGCTCCAACAACACTCAAGAAGTGCAACACCATCCAAGACAGTGCAGCCTGTTTGATTGGCATCACATCCACAAATATCCGCTCCCTCCACCATCGACATACAGTAGCAGTAGTGCGTACCATCTCCAAGATGCACTGCAGAAATTCACCGAAGATTCTGAGAGAGTACCTTCCAAATTCACAACCACTTCCATCTAGAAGGACAAGGGCAGCAGATACATGGGGACACTACCACCTACAAGTTCCCCTCCAAGCTGGCATGGTGGCTCAGTGGTTAGCACTGCTGCCTCGCAGCGCCAGGCTTCCAGGTTCAATTCCAGCCTCAGGTGACTGTCTGTGTGAACTTTGTACATTCTCCCCGTGTCTACATGGGTTTCCTCTGGCTGCTCTGGTTTCCTCCCACAATCCAAACGTGTGCAGGTTAGGTGAATTGGCCATGCTATATTACCCACAGTGTTCAGGGTTTTGTTCAGTGTTCAGGTGCATTAGTCAGGAGTAAATGTAAAGGAATGGGTCTGGGTTGGATATTCTTCGGAGTGTCAGTGTGGACTGGTTGGGCCAAATGGCCTGTTTCCACACTGTTGGGATTCTATGAAAGCCGGGGTCACCATCCTGACTTGGAAATATATCTCTGTTCCTTCACTATCGCTGGGTCAAAATCTTGGAAATCTCTCCCTAAGGTCATTGTGGGTCAACCCACAGCACTGCTGTGGTTTAAGAAGATAGCTCACCACCATATTCTCAAGGACAAACAGGAAAGGACAATAATGCTGGCCTAGTCAGCAATGCCCGTGTCCCAAGAGCGGGTTTAAAAACAAAAATCGCTTAACTTCAATAACTGGAATCGAGTGACCATCGGTTGTCAGCCTGGAATCAGTTTGTATTCTTTTGTAGTTAAGTCAGAAAGTTGCACTGGAGACAGCTACCCTAACCTAAGTTGGCACTCTAAGTGCAGTACTGAGAGAGTGCCACTTTGTGGGTGGAGTGTGAAACCAAGGTCTGATTGTGCCCTCTGCACTGCTTTTTGAAATCACGTTCTTGCCCGACCCTTGGTCAGTGTTTGTCCTTCAACCAACATCAGTAAAATAAATTATTTGTCCATTAAATTATTGCTGTTTGTGGGATTTTGATATACACTAATAAGTTGCCCTATTTCCTAAAACAACGGACACAGTTTTAAATGTCCATAACTAACAAGTGCTTTGGGATGATCTGAAGTGATAAAAGGGGCTGTACAGGGTTTGACTTTTATTAGAATTCAGCCAATCTGTCCATGTTGGGGCTTCCTGCAATGCAAGGGAACAGAGCTTTTTCGCTTGTTTGTACCTGAATGCTTCTGCCCAAATTCCAATCAATTTCAAGCTAACATTGCCATCATCCCAAGGAGCAATGGAAATATGTAATGACCAACCAGTATGCAGGTGTTTTAGCTGCATTGAGGTTTTGGAACTGTGGAGCTCGTGCTAATGTTTGGAATTAAGCTAACAAAAGCAGTGGCAAGGATTGCAGGAAGATACATCAAAAAAAAACAAACACAGTTCCATTGAATTTCCAACACAGTAAAATCACTTCAACCCTTAGAAACTCAAATAGCTGGCCATCAGTCATCAATATCGTCTCTGAAAAAGGAAGCCCAGTCTCCTGGGTAAATCGTCTTTGTTTGCATCTCAAACTGAAACATCAACCAGCTATTTCAAAATTCACTAGTTTCCAAGTCTCTTGACATTGCAGTGCTGCCAGCCCTCTAGTCGCTGGTATATAAATATTTATTATCCAGGCCAAGCCTATATTCCGTTTGTAATGAATATCGTTAGATCTTTGATTGTGTTCCTATTTAAATATTGAATTAAACATGGGCCTTCACAAAACATTTCCAAATTGCACTGGCCACGTTTCCTTGTTAGGATGGTAAACGTGTTACAAAATATCTTTCATTAAAAATGTATTTAGTCAATATATTTCAGAGTTTATCCAGATGCATATTGTTTTGATATTCAACCTCAAAAATGATATTCGAATGGGTTGAATTAACATCCAAATAGAATGAAATAATGGGCATTTCTGAAACAAGTTGTAAAGTATTCTTTTGAAGAGCGGTTTGGTGAACACAGGGGTTTTCTGAAATTATGAAGCCAGTGGCAGTTCACCCTCTGGTCTGATGTATAAGCATACAAAAGATTTATTAGGTTCCCTAGCATCAGAGCTGATTTCATTCAGTACTTTTCAACTTAATGCAGAGTCCTGTGTGGCGCGCATAAAACATAAAGAAAAATGAAGTTCAGAGGAATGGGATGAAATATGCGCAGAACAGAATTTCAAAATTGTGTGTCTATGGGTCACACAAGACTACGTGATACCTCCCCTCCATTTTTCCTGATGTTTCCTCACATATGCCACCACCTCCTTTCCTTCCAATGTTGCAGTTCTCACCCCCACACCATTTAGCTACTCGCCCAGATGGCTGGAAATGTCCAGGTCCAAACATGCCCTTTAGCTGCCCGTTATCCAGCCTGCCAGCCGCCTGGTGCTTCCACAGGGAGGCTGGCAATGCAACCAATGAAGTACCCTCAAAGAGCAGCCACACATAGAAAATATCTTCTGTCTTGAATTTATCTTCACCGATTGCATGGTTTTTGGTTAGCTTCGCTAAATTCCTGGGAATTATCATTGACCAGAAACTGCACTGCACCAGTCATATAAATACTCTGGGCTCCAGAACAGGTCAGAGGCTAGAAACCTTGCAGCGAATAGCTTACCTCCTGACTACTCAAAATCTGCAAGGCAAAAGTCAAGAATGTGATGAAGTACTCTCCACTTGCTTGGATGGGTGCAGCTCCAACAACACTCAAGAAGCCTGGAACCACCCAGAACAAAGCAAACCACTTGATTGGCACTCCAATATTCACTCCCTCCACCATCCACCTCAACAACAACAGAGTGTACATTCTACAAGATACAATGTAGAAAGTCGCTTTCGCTCCTTAGGTAGTACCTTCCATACCCATAACCAGCTAAAAGAACAAGAGTGCGAAAGATATGGAAAAAACCAACAATTTTGCAAGTAACTCTCTCAGCCACTCACTCCCCTGACTTGAAGTGTATCGCTGTGCTTTCATTGTCACTGGGTCAAAATTCTGGAGCTCTCTCCTTACAGTCTTAGTGCATCTACTGAGAGCCAATGGACTGTAAAGATTCAAAAAGTTCACCACCACCTTCTCAATGGCAATTAGAGGTGGGCAACTAATACTGCCCAATTAATAATGCCCACATTGCCTGAATAATCTAAAAACAATCGATCAGTTATCGGCAAAAGGTTGCATGGCAACTCAGTGGTTAGCACAGCTACCTCACAGCACCAGGGACCTGGGTTTGATTCCAGCCTTGGGCGACTGTCTGTGTGGAGTTTGTACATTCTCCCCGTGTCTGCGTGGGTTTCCTTCGGGTGCTCCAGTTTCCTCCCACAATCCAAAGATGTGCAGGTTAGGTGAATTGGCCATGCTAAATTGCACATTGTGTTCAGGGATGGGCAGGCTGGGAGGATTAGCCATGGGAAATGCAGAGTTACAGGAATGGGGGGAGAGGGGGGTCAAGGTTGGATGCTCTTCAGAGGTTTGGTGTGGACTCGATAGGCCAGGTGGCCTGCTTCCATACTGTAGGGATTCTGTAATTCTATGATGATTCCAAATGAGTATCTTTATGGGATCACAATGCACATCAGGAATTTGACCAAGGAGGTCAGTATAATTTAAATCAATGGATCAAAAGCCATCTAGCAAATATCTAAATTAAAGACATTAATCCATCAATTTACTCCCTTATAAACTTGACCAGTTCATTATTTAAAAGAGAGAACTTTACACCAATACTGGCCCATTCTTAGATGTACAAATTAAGAATGTTGTGGTTTTGTCACTGTAGCACTCTGGAGTCCCATTGCATTTATACTTGAATATTAAAATGGGTAAACTCATCACTTTATGGCCCAGGGTGGGTTGTTCGTCCTGCTCACAAAGACTGGTGATTCGCGCCAAGCTGTCAACTGCATATATTAAAAGCACCATCCACCTGACAGCTGCCAACTGTCAAAGTTAAATGAGCATGGGCTGGTCTCGAGGCTGCTCCGAGTGGACCTTGAGCCATCACACTATTCACATTTGGAACAATGCATTTTTGAAGGAAGATTGAAAAGCATAGCATCAACATGTTGGCACTTTCTCACAATATCCTCATCATCATTTGCATCGATCACTCATTCTGATTTACAGTCACTAGAAAGCATTAACTGACTGCTAACATGGCTACAACAGTAAAATGTAAGTAATCAGCCTTGCTTGTATTAACCCATCAATCTATTAGACTCCAGATTAGAATCCCTATAGTATGGAAACAGGTCCTTGGGCCCAATAAGTCCACACCAACCCTCCAAAGAGTAACCCACCCCCCTACATTTACCCCTGACATTGCTATCACTGTGGGCAATTTAGCATGGCCAATTCACCTGGCCTGCACATCTTTGGATTGTGGGATGAAACCTGAGCAAACCCACGCAGACACTGGGAGAATTCCTGAGGTGGGAATTGAATCCAGGTCCCTGCCGGTGATGAGGCAGCAGTGCTAACCACTGAGCCACTTTTCCAACCGTGTTTCTCTGGCAGTGTTGCCTAAAACTATGTAGAAGGACATGGGCAGCAGGGTTTTGGGAACACTGTAATTTCCATCCTGATACATATACATATCACTGTTCACATATGCTCACTGTGTCAAAATTCAGGAACATCACCACTGAAGCATTGCACTGTTAGAATCGCCCACATTTCCTGAATGAAAAAGTATTCTTGACATTACTGTCTGAACCTAGGGAAAATTGGCTCAGGGTAAATGAAGTCAAGGAAATAAATGTTAACTCAAAGATTGGTGTGGGAAGCATGGGTTTGAGCTCATGGGGCATTGACATTAGGACTGGGGTAAAAGGCAACTGTTCTGATGAGGCAGCTCATTTGAAACAAGCTGGGACCACTGTCCCAGTAAGTTGAGTAGCTAGGGCTGTAAAGAGAACTTTTCACTAAATGAGGAGCTGGTCAGGGGATTTTAGAGAAGGGATAAATAGACTTTAACAGGGAGCATTGCAGGGCAATTATTTAAATAATGATACCCAGAGTGCAGCCTGACTGGACAGAGTTTACAAAGATGAATAAAGCAGCAAATAAGGTCAATGGGGAAAAGTTTATAAAGGTAAAATTAATGGCTGTTTAGTTAAATGCGTGTTATATTCAAAACAGAATGATTGAATTAATGGACAGCTCGATCTTAATGAAAATGATGCTCTCATAACTGACAGAGGATTAGTTAAGAGTGGGAACCAGACATTCAGAGTTTTGTGACTTTTCAAAATGACAGGTTTATTGTAAGGTGGGAGGCTTTATAATATTTTTCTATCTGTTTTCCGTTCGTCTTTTTAAGTTAGAACTAGTGGCATATGGGATCGTGTACATGTCTAAAGCAGTATACTGATTAATTTCAAAGGATTTCCGTAGCCATGGTGATCTCTTTTAAAATACTATGTGGAAGAAAATGTCCTGGAGAACAATATATTTTCGTTTACATGGGCAAAATTGTACGAGAGAACAAGGTACACCATTGGGCATAGTCTCCACACTTTTTGATGAAATAAAGCACTTGTATCTTGAAAATAAAGGATTTTATTTGGTTTAAGTTTGTGCAACTCTGCAGTGTTCTTAAATGAAGCTGAATATATAAAGGCAGTTGCTCCTGAGAAAGGAAAGAGATAATTAAAAATAATTAATTTAGGAATTTAGCACAATTCCAGACCAGAAGTGTTTGGAGCAAACACTGAAAAAGGTTCTTTGAAGCTTGGTTGTATGAAGGCACCAGGAGAAACGTATTAGAATTTTAGGACTGGGAGTTCAAGGCCCAGTTAATTGAAGTTAAAAATCACACAACACCAGGCTATGGACCAATAGGTTTAATTAGAAGAACTAGCTTTCAAAGCCCTGCTCCTTCATCAGGTGGTTGCGCAGCACTCCGAAAGCTAGTGCTTCCAAATAAATCTGTTGAACTATAAGCTGGTGTTGTGTGCTTTTTAACATTGTACACCGCAGTCCAACGCCAGCATCTCCAAATCAGTTAATTGAAGCTTTATCAAGGAGATAGAGAAGGGCTAGATATCATTTAAATGATAAACAACTGTAGAAAGCTGCAACAGGAACAGATTTGGGAACCCTCATCCATGAATCACAGAAAAAGCTAGTATCCAATTTCTGTAGGTATTGAGGAAGACAAATGGATAGTTTGCCATTTTATTACAAAGGGAGTGGAGTATAAAAGTAGGAAATGTTTGCTAAAACTATACAGGGTATTAGTTAGACCAGGAGAAAGCAAAGACTGCAGATGCTAGAGATCAGAGTCGGTGCTGGAAAAGCACAGGTGGTCAGGCAGCATCCAAGGAGCAGGAGAGTCGACATTTTGAGCATAAGCTCTTCATCAGGGATGGTCAGACCACATTGGAATACTGTATTCAGTTTTGGGCTCCCTATGTAAGGAAAAATGCATTTGTATTGGAGGCAGTCCAGAGAAAGTTCACAAGGCTGATACCCATGTAGAGGGAAGGTTGAATAGATTGGATTTATGCTCATTAGAATTTGGCAGAACAAGGGACAAACATATTGCAACATTTAAGATTCCTAGGGACTTTGATAGTGTAGATGTGAAGAGGTTGTTTCCACTTGAGGAACATTTAAGGACCAGAAGGCATAATCTCTGAGTAGGTGGTTATCCATTTCAGACAGATGAGAATGAATTTCTTTTCTCAAAGAGTAATTAAACTATGGAATTCTTTACTGTGGAAAGCTGTTGAGGTTATGCCATTAAATATCTACAGGGCTGGGAAACAGGTTTTTAATCAATAAGAGAATCAAGGGTTATGGAGTTAAGGCGGGTAAGTAGAGTTGAGCATCATCAGATTAGCCATAATCTCATTGAATGGCAGTGTAGACTTGATGGGCTGATTCCTAATTCCTGCTGCTCCATCTTATGGACTTATTTATTATTTAAAAAATTGAGGCATAACAGCTTCCAAGTCTGCAGACTACTGTGTGGGTAGTCCTGGGCTGTCATTGTGAATATGATCAATACATGGAAACTGGTGATTCATTCAAATGCTATTTGGGCTGGTTTAGTTCAGAAAATAGCATTTTGGAGTCCAGTGAATGAGTAACTTGACACTTAGTATTTGGGAGGAAATGTTGACCATCGGACTAAAGTTCCTGGGAAATGCCTGAAGTTCTCGTTTTCCTGATATCACAGAACTATAGATATTTTAACATGGGGCCATTCTGCCCAGTGTGCCTGAGCGAGATTAATCGCACCTTCCAGCTCTTGGTCCACAGCCCTGTCGATGGCAGCATGTCGAGTGCATATTCAAGTATTTTTTGAATGTCATGAGTGTTTCTATTTCTAATGACTTTTGAGAGTTGATTTCCAGGTTCTCACCACCAATAGGGTGAAAACATTTCCCCTTTACACCTCTCTAAAACTCCTGTCTTTTCCCCTAATGCTATACTCTGTTTATTGACCCCCTCAGCCAATAGATATAAGACCTTCCTCTTCACTCTAACTGAACTGCCGATAAACACACTTCAATTAGGTCTTCCCTCATGCTCTTCTTTTCCGAAGAAAGCAACTCCATCCTATCTAAGATTTCTTCATAACTTAAATTATCACTCCAGACATCATCTCACATGTCTTCTAAATTCTAAAGTGATCGTGGTCTTCTCTTTGGTGAAAGTGAGGATTGCAAATGCTGGAGATAAGAGTCAAGAGTCTGGTGCTGGAAAAGCACAGCAGGTCAGGCAGCTTCCGAGGAGCAGGCAAATTGATGTTTTGGGCAAAAAGTCCTTCATCAATCCCTTCAGCCTTTCCTGATGAAGGACTTTTGTCCGAAGCGTTGATTCTCCTGATCCTCGGAAGCATCCTGACCTGCTGTGCTTTTCCAGCACCACACTCTTGACATGGTCTTCTCTTTGTTCATCTTCCAGTGTTAATTGTATGAATGACAAGGACAAGTCTGGAAATACATAGAACATAGAACATAGAACAATACAGCGCAGTACAGGCCCTTTGGCCCTCGATGTTGCGCCGATCCAAGCCCACCTAACCTATACTAACCCACTATCCTCCATATACCTATCCAATGCCCGCTTAAATGCCCATAAAGAGGGAGAGTCCACCACTGCTACTGGCAGGGCATTCCATGAACTTACGACT
Organism: Chiloscyllium plagiosum; assembly: GCF_004010195.1. Classification (NCBI taxonomy): domain Eukaryota; kingdom Metazoa; phylum Chordata; class Chondrichthyes; order Orectolobiformes; family Hemiscylliidae; genus Chiloscyllium; species Chiloscyllium plagiosum. The sequence continues at coordinate 105,455,760 of NC_057715.1, read as the reverse complement.
CGCTGAGTGAAGAACCTACCCCTAACATCAGTCCTATATCTACCCCCCCTTAATTTAAAGCTATGCCCCCTTGTAATACCCGCCTCAATACGCGGGAAAAGGTTCATACTGTCGACCCTGTCTAACCCCCTAATCATCTTGTACACCTCAATCAAGTCACCCCTACACCTTCTTTTCTCTAGTGAAAACAGCCCCAAGTGCCTCAGTCTTTCCTCATCCGATTTTCCTTCCATACCAGGCAACATCCTGGTAAACCTCCTCTGCACCCGTTCCATTGCCTCCACATCCTTCCTATAGTATGGCGACCAAAACTGCACACAATATTCCAGATGTGGCCGTACCAGAGTCTTATACAACTGCATCATGACCTCAGGACTCCGGAACTCAATTCCTCTACCAATAACAGCCAGTACGCCATATGCCTTCCTCACCGCACTATTTACCTGGGTGGCAACTTTCAGAGATCTGTGTACATGGACACCAAGATCCCTCTGCTCATCCACACTATCAAGTATCCCATCATTAGCCCAGTACCCCATCTTTTTGTTATTCTTCCCAAAGTGAATCACCTCACACTTAGCTACATTGAATTCCATTTGCCACCTTTCTGCCCAGCTCTGCAGCTTCTCTATATCCTGCTGCAACCTGCCACATCCTTCCTCACTGTCAACAACTCCTCCGACTTTCGTATCATCCGCAAACCCTACCCAAATGTTCACAAACCCTACCCAAATGCCAAACCACCCTCATGAGACCAATTGGCTTGCTTCTGCATTTTGAGAATTTTCTTTATTTAAACATTGGTGATTATGTTACTAACAGAACATCAACTCGCATTTATATCACACCGAATTTGCCAGGAACTATATCAGACAAAATTGGCCAGGAAGTTGCATAAGGAGAAATTAGGAGCTCTGGAGGTTTGAGTTTAGCTAGCTAAAGGCATAGTGACCAATAATCAAGCAAAGCAAAATGTCGATGTTCAGATATTCACGGTCAGAACTGTACACATGCAGAAATTTTGCAGAACTTTAGGGGCTAGAGGAGTATGTAGAGATTGTGATTGACTTGTAAAGAAGGATGAGACTTTAAAAAAATCAAGGCATTGCCAGCCTGGGAAACAATTTGGGTTAATTTTTGAACCTAGGAATGTTGGGTAAACAAGAGTTGGCACAAGTTATGATACTGACGACAGAATTTTGGATGAGATCAAGTTTGTTCAGGGTGTAAGGTAGCTGTCTGGCCAGGAAAGTATTAGAACGCTGAATTCTAAGCATAACAAAAACATGGTTTCAACTTCAGAACAATAGGTGGAACAGTGCACTTTCTAAATATTATCATGCTTCAATAGATTGTGTGATCTGCCCCGGTGAATGTTATTAAGTGGAAATTTCTTTTCTGAATTCACTGGATCTCCAAATGCCTTTCCAGAGATGGGCACCGAGTTTCTCTTAACATGTGAAATGCATGAGTATTGTGTCAGTGCTGGAAACATGTCCATTTATTACAGTATAAATAAGGTGAAGATAAAATTGTTTTTAACATTTGTTCATTCGTTCAGTGCACTATAATCACTTCCAGTGCCCACAGCCCATGTGTCTTACATCAACATCCCATACACCAGAAACACTGATGTCTCTAATTATAGAGAAGGATAATATCAGCTCATTCCTCAATCTTTGTCGTCCGCAGCCAGCCTAATGTTTTGATTGGCTAATTAGGCTTAATGATGAACACAAAGAAATGCAACGATAACAGTGAGGAACAAATGGAATTATTTAACAAGCAAGGGTTTGGAATGTAATCTGACAGAGGGCAGGGTAAAGGTGCACTCACCAGCAGGATTGTTTGATAAAATGCACTCAATGTTTCTGCTGAGAAACAAAGTAAAAAAGCTTTTAAAAACTTTTCCTAAATTATCTGACAAGTGGCAAGTAACATGCACGCCGCACAAGTACCCACATTCCACGATTTTCTTTTGAAAGATATCTGATTTCCCAATGTTTTTCATTGAGAAGTATTTTATTTTAAAACCCTTCTTCCTGCACCTGACTTTCTCGTTTATAACAACAATCCAACTTAAAGGAGACAAGAAGTTGGCACTTCTCATCTTGCACTCATCAGAACTAAGTTGCAAGATGCAAAACTTGGACACTGTTTTATAGAATATACGAAGAGGATATTGATTGTTTGGACCATCATTGACATGGAGATGCAGCAACAACAGTTAACTGTCAATCTTATTTCTCAGATCAGGCAGGTAGGTTCTGATGGGTTGGGGTGTCACCTTGGGAACAAAATAAAGATTACCTGTCTCCTTTCTAATCCCTTTTGCCTACATACAAGCTTGTCTACAAACAAGTTGCTTCTGGCAAGCTAAAAAGCCATTTTTCCTCCCCCACTTAATGTGTAATGTGAGATCTGAGTTTTGTTGCCAGTGGGAATCCAGGTGTGTCCCGATGATTGGCAGACTGGAACACACAACACACCCTGTTGACCATTCATAGTGAGCTACATACTGATTATAATCAGCCAACCCATGCTTGCCAGCCTCAGAAAAGTCTGTCCCTGTGGAGAGAGGATTCTGTAATTGGATATCATCTATTAAATAATCCAGACTGTGCCTTGAATTACACCAGAAAGCAAATTAAGGTCATCAATCAGACTCATAGAATGATGCATTTCTGCATGCCAGAAGCTATATATGTAGAAATACACAGGACCCTGTTTCATGTGGGCAAAATGTATGCATTTGTTCAAGTCTGATTCTTGCATCTTAGTTCTGATGAGTGCAAGATCAAAATCTTAACTCTTGCCTTCTTCCAGCAATATTTTAAGTTCTGTACTACTAAGCAATTATTTAATAAGTGAATAATAAAGAAAATGTTAAATCCTACCGATTGCATTTCTTTCCCCTTTGTATTTCGAGTTATTTTGAATAAAGTTTAGAGTGGAGTGATATGGCTTAAAGGGAGGGAAAATGTGATGTGCCAAATCGATTTTTCTTTGTTCCTCTTAGTTATTTCTTCAAATGTTTCTGCTACGGATGTATCTGTTTCTGGCTATTGTTGTGCATGTATTTCTTTTTGTTTAAAAAAGAAGTTTTAATCCTGAGAAAAAAATGGGAGTCCAGTTATCCCAGAGAACCAGACTTCCCAGACTTTGCATTTGCTACAATATCAGCTATTGGATCAGGTCAATGGAGCATTGGAGGAGGGATGAATAAAGGAAAACTGTCTCCTAATTGTTGTTAGATTATTGGCTGTCTGCCGAGCAATGGAGCTGTAATTTCTTCAGTGTTCTTTAGTCAAGGCTTTGCCTTCAAGGGGCTCATGAAACCAAAAGGTAGTTTCTAACATCAAAATGTAAACCTTAAGAAAGTCTCAAAGAACCCTTGAAAATAATTATTTTAACTTCTAATTGCATCCACTGGTTTCTCCACAACATTAAGCAAACAGTGGCATAATGATTTGGAATTTCTTACATGGAAATAGATAGGAATAGAAACAAAGGAAAATAAGTAGGCCATTCAGTCCCTTTGCCTATTCAATTAGAACAAATGAAAAGTAATTATTTACATTAAATCAATTACTTTCCCATTCCAATCTGTTTATGGAACCCTTGTGCAGTTTGTATTTGTTCCAAATTTATAAGGGATGCAATTTTGCATGTGACAAATCTGTCATTTTCTTGCTGTCCATTAGTGTCTAGAGTGCCTGCCTCTACAGCTGTCGTGATTGGAACCAGCTCGAGCTCATTGACTACAAGATTGGACTTGTTAACCTAGGCCATTCAGGAAGCCCTGGCGACTAATATTAACAGGGGGTTCAGATCTCCTCAGTTCAGGGAACTGACTCCAAGCTGGCCAATCACAGCCGGTGTATAAGTAAATAAGTGGTGATTTTGCAACAGGATACCAGCCTCTGTGCAATTATTTCAAAAGAGCTATCCTTTTGTCTTTTCTCTCATCCTTCTTTCCAACAGTTGGACCATTGACATCTATTTGATTGGTTTATGCTTATAGAGAAAGTACTTCAGGGGTTACAATTGCCTTCTGCAAAATGACTGACAAATGGACACTCTCCCACTCACCTACTGTCAGCCACATTTAAAGGATTCACAGGCTGATCATCTGTTTGGCCATATTATGAGTATACTTCCAACTCCCAACAGGTATGGGAGTCAAACATGGAGCTGCTGGCCCAGATGGAGGGAGCTTACCACTGCAGCACAAGAACTCACCTTTCAATGAAAGGAATGATATTCAAATGGTGGAACTACTCTCATCCAAATAATTTTCTTTCTTTGCAGTTCTAGATTCAAACATTAAAATTTAACAAGAACAGTAGATGCTGAAGATTTGAAACAAAAACAGAAATTGCTGGAGAAAGCAAGAAAATGAACTGAAGAAGCGTCACTGGACTTGAAACGTTAACTCTGCTTTCTCTCCACAAGTGCTGCCAGAGCACCTGAGTTTCTGTTTTGGTTTCAGATTCAAACATTCTCTTTTTCATCTCTTGTGTGTGATATGACGATGACAGTGAGAGGGTAATATTTAGATTTTTTAATCCAATATAAAAATCTTTTCCAACTTTTGTGAGTGGTTGGAAGGAATACCTTTGTGTACCTTTGCTTCCCACTGCTTGGAAAGTGGAGCAGGCTGGGAAAATTGTTCAAAAATCCCCAATTCATGCCAAGGGTGAAAGTTTGGCTAGGGTCAGGGATTTAACATTTGGGACATTTAGAAGCAATACCAGAATGGAGATTTGCCTCATTTCTGGAAAAACAGAAGACTGGGATAGGGTCACATTCCTGAGTTAATGCAAATGTGTACTGGAGCAGCACACTGATACATAAACAAAGAACAGGTCAGATCAAAGTTCTTATCTTTATTTTGTGTTCACTCATAGGGGGAGGCAATAGCCTAGTGGGACTGTTACTTCAGAAAGGTGAAAGTGAGGACTGCAGATGCTGGAGCTCAGAGTCGAGAATGTGGTGCTGGAAAAGCACAGCAGGACAGGCAGCATCTGAGGAGTGGGAGAATCGACGTTTCAGGTATAAGCCCTTCATCAGGAATTACTCCAAAAAACCCAGATAATGTTCTGGGGACTGAGACTTGGTTCCCGCCATGGCACCTTCTGGAACTGAATTCAGTAAAAATTTAGAATTAAGACTGTAATGATGAGTTGTTGGGAAAACAAAAACATCTGGTTTACTACTGTCTTTGAGGGAAATCTGCCATCCTTACCTGATCTGGCCTCCATGTTACACCAGATTCACTGGTTAACTCTGAACTGCCCTTTGAGATAAATTCTGCCCTAGCCAGCAATGCTGTCAATCCCATGAATGAATGAATAAATTAAAAACATACATGGGTATCACTGGCATTTATTACCAATCCCCAGTTGTCCCTTGAGAAGGTATGAATGAGCTGTTTTTTCGAACAGTCCATGTGCTGAAAGTACACCCAAAATTCCCAATAGGGTTGAAATACTGTGAACAATTCCCATATCTAAGGAAAGATATACTGCCATTGGACGTAGTCTAGAGAAGGTTTACAGAATTGATCCCAATAATGGGGGGATTTTCTTATGAGGAGAATAGGTTGGTTGTACACACTGGAATTCAGGGGGGGTGGAAAGAAACTCTATTGAAACATCTAAGATTCTTAGCAGGCTTTACAGGATAAATGGGGAAAGGCTTTTTCTTCCCCTTGTGACAGAATCTAGGACCTTAGGGCATATTCTCAGTGTAAGGAGTAACCATTTAAGAAAGATGAGAAAGACTTTTTTTCTGTCAGAGGATGGTAAATCTGTGGAATTATGTTAGTGCAGATGGTTATCAAGGCTGAGTTGTTGAAGCTGTTATGGGTGCATTTTTAATTAGTAAGGGAACACAGGGTTATGGAGTAAAGGCAGAAAAATGGAGTTCAGGATTATTCAGTCAGTCGTGATCTTACTGAATGGTGGAACAGACCTGAGGGGCTGAGCAGCCTACTTCTACGCCTATGTCTTATGGTCTCTAAAGTGATGAGAGGTAGTTTCAAACCATGATCACCCACTGGCTCAAGTAACTAACATCAATCAAATTGTCATTGGTCAGTGGCTAATGAGGCTCAAGCACTTCATCAGAAAGGAAGATGGAAACAGGTTCAATGCCAAGTTTTGGCAATTGCAAAGGGCATTGAATAATGGTTGAATAAAGGAAGGAATTAAAGGGTTAAAGAAATATTGATCAATATGGCATTTTTGGATTGTTGAACTGGTCAAGCAGACAGCAATGCAATTTTCTGATCTGGTCATTCCAATATTATTTGCTGGTGACTACTGTCTAACTATCACTATCACAGATGGAGGTTGATGAGTAAGTCATCTTCCCAGCATCTTCTTAACTGTCAATATGTGAACTATCAATAAGATGTAAATAAGAGAATGGCCTAAAAAGACAGCTTCCCCTAATCAGAGCAAATAGAAGCAAGTCTGGGTACAGATCTTAGAGGTCAACATTATAATTAGTGGGAAATGTTCTTGAGTTATTCATGATCAACACCAGTCGCTGCTGAATTTTCACACATGTATGCCTCAAAATGAAAATGGTATGCATTAAGAATTGGAAATAAAACCAGCTTGATCCCAAGGCATGGAATAGCATCTATGTTCAGTTTACTTCAGATGTTTCAGGTGACTATCCTGAAGATTATGCTTACAGCTGCTCAGATTTCATCCATATGCCAAGCAGCATTGCATTACCAGCCTGACGTGTACCCGGAGTTGACTTCCTTAGTGAAAGCAGATAGAGACTTGCATCAGATCCTTATACTGGCTTCTTGAGAATCACAGTCCAATGATTTTCAGTGCAATGTTGGAAGGAAAGAGTTTATATTTACATAGTATCATTCATGATAATATGGGACAATGCTGTGGCTTTAAGAGGTTATGTTGTCCTGTTTTGTTTTTGAAGAGAGTTGTAAGGCAGAGGTAGAAAGCAGTCTACCAAAAACACAAGCGTAAACAGCTTGTGAAGCCTTTGAGTTTTTTTAAGTTGGAATAATAGAAGCAGCCAGGATGGGTGTGACCAGTTCTTACAAACCAGGCTTTCTAACTTATTCTAGTTTTTTATGTTGAGCTTAAAACATTGCTATTGTGGGCCTGAAGAAGTGGAAACTATTTTTCCCTCTCTTGATTACACTCAAAAGCTAGGGGATTCTCTTCCTAGATTGCATGCGAGACATATTTGTTTTACTGAATTTGTCTTTTTGGCAAGGAGTATGCTTATTGGCTGTTATTATACTGGAACAATTAATTAATAATAGTTACTATATCTATTATTCTGTTAAGTTTTCCAATAGAGTTAGCTTATTCTAAATTCCCCTTTCTCTGACTGTATTTTAACTATGGTGTTTAAATAAATTGTGTTTTCCTGACTGTCAAGTAGTTTGACAAGCTGCATTGCATTTGGAACACAGTACTTTACATTTGCCTTAAAAATAAGAAAAAGTTGGGAACTGGACAACCTTCTTAGAATACTTTGAGGGGTTCTAGTCTGGTCCATAATAAATGCCCTTCCTCAGCCACTCATTAAGATTGGAAGAGCTGCCACTTTCATGTGATAGTCTTTATTTCTTTATTAGCTACTTTTGGTGAACATAGCAGAGGGTTTCTAAGCCTGACTCAGATGGATGAAATAATTTGTCTTCCTGTTCCCTGTCAAGTGAACATCTCTGCCTTTCGCAACTTCTGAGGGTATCAGGAAGTCCCCAGATTTAATCATTGAAGGCTGAATAGGATCATGGCAGCAAGAGGATTGGGTTTTGAGTTCCAGTTATTGATATGTATATTGTGTGATACCTTTATATTTTCATATAATTTATTTTAAATGAATATTTTGAATTATTGGTTTGTAGCATGAAATATTTGTTGTATCGAAAGTTAATAAATAACAAGCATTTCTGTAGACATGGTGATGTAAAACAATTTATGAAGGCTACTTTAGAAGCCTAATGGGTTTGTATTCACATTAGGATTTTACAACTTAGCCAGGTAAACCAGTGTGCTCCAGATTCTGTTAGAAATCTGGACTTATGGATTTTTTTCAAGCTTAAGGGAAACACCCATGGTTCAGGGGAAGAGTTTATTTGTTTCAGTTTTACTTTGGACAGTTCTGTAAAATTCTTTCATGAAGGTGCATGTATAGAGCAGGAGAGACTATGCTAAAACTAGATTACTGACAGGAAGGAAGTAGTGAGATCTCACACCAGAAATGTTGGGATAAAACCCTGAAGAGATTATTTGAAACTGAGTACATTTAAAGTCTGGTGCATGATAAGAACATAGAAAAGTACAGCACAAAACAGACCCTTAGGTCCACGATGTTGTGCTGAGACTTAATCCTAATGTAAAATATAGTAACTTAACCTGTGCACCCCTGAACTCACTGCTATCCATGTGCATGTCCAGCAGTCATTTAAATGTCCCCAATGACTTCGCTTCCACCACCTCGACTGGTATGCATTCCATGCATTCACAACTCTCTGGATAAAGAACCTACCTCTGATGTCTCCTTTATACCTTCTTCCTAATATCTTCAAGCTATGACTTCTCGTACCAATCAATCTTGCCCTGGGGAAGAGTCTCTGGCTATTTACTCTACCTATTCCTCTCATTATTTTGTATACCTCGATCAGGTCTCCTCTCTTCCTCCTTCTCTCCAGAGAGAAAAGTCCAAGCTTATTCAACCTTTCTTCATAAGGCAAGCCCTCTAGTCCAGGCAGCATCCTGGTAAACCTTCTTTGCACCCTCTCCAAAGCCTCTGTATCTTTCCTATAGTAGGGCGACCAGAACTGGACACAATATTCTCACCAGGGACTTGTAGAACTGCAGCAAAACCTTGCAGCTCTTAATGAAAGCCAAAACACCATATGCTTTCTTAATAACCTTATCCACTTGGGTGGCAACTTTGAGGGATCCTGCCCTGGGGAAGAGTCTTGCACACCCAGATCCCTCTGTTCCTCCACTCTGCCAAGAATCCAATCTTACATCCTATATTCAGCATTCGAGTTCGACCTTCCAAAATGCATCACTTCACATTTATCCATGTTGAATTCCATCTGCCATTTCTCAGCCCATCTCTGCATCCTGTCTATGTCACGCTGCAGCCTGCAGTTTCCCTCTATACTATCGACGACACCTCCAACCTTTGTGTCATCTGCAAATTTACTAACCCACCCATCCAAGTCATTTATAAAAACTACAAAGAGCAGAGACCCAAGAACAGAGCCCTGCGGGACCCCACACAATACTGACCTCCAGGCAGAATATTTTCCATCTACAACCACTCTCTGCCTCCTGTCAGCCAGCCAATTCTGAATCCAGATAGCCAAATCTCCCTGTATCCCATACTTCCTGACTTTATGAATGAGCCTACCATGGGGAACCCTATCAAATGCTTTGCTGAATCCATATACACCACATCTACTGCTCTACCATCGTCGACCTGTCTTGACACCTCCTCAAAGAACTCAATAAGATTTGTGAGGCATGACTTGCCCCTCACAAAGTCATGCTGACTGCCTTTAATCACACTGTGCTTTGCCAAATAGTCATAAATCCTATCCCTGAGAATTCTTTCCACAACTTTGCTAACCACAGACGTAAGACTGACTGGTCTGTAATTGCCAGGGATTTCCCTATTACCCTTCTTGAAAAGTGGAGCAATATTCACCTCCTTCCAATCCTCTGGTACGACTCCCGTGGAGAGTGAGGAGGCAAATATCCTCGCCAGCGGCTTAGCAACCTCCTTTCTCACTTCCCGGGGCAGCCTAGGATAAATCTGGTCTGGTCCTGGGGACTTATCAATCATAATGTTTTCCAAAATTTCTAGCACATCAACCTCATCTAGTCAAGACTGTATCCTAGCTCCTCTAAGTTTTCATTTACAGCAAGTTCCCTTTCCTTGGTGAAAACCGAAGCAAAAAACTCATTTAGGGCTTCCAAGAAGAAAAATAACTCCAAAAAGAAACTGTCAGTGTTTCAATCCAAGAGTTAAACTCAGTTACCTTTAAAGGTTTTGAGGTGTTAGAGAAAGGAAAACTGGTGTATATTCTATACAAGGGTTGAAGTTAGGTACTGTGTAAGGGATTTTTTTTTAATTTTGGAATTGATATGGGTGTTTTGGAATGATACTTATCTTGTGTGTTTAAAAATCTTAGAATTCATGCTATGATCAAATACATTAGTAAGTTCCACTTTTTTTTTGCTTAATGTATCTCTTTTATTGCATTGACAAAATCTGAATCCTGCATCTTTCTGTTTTCACATGAGAACAGCTTGTTCAAACCAAAACCAAAACATGGTACATCAAGCCAGATGTCAATAGCAACAGCTGGGATCATAATGCAGTGTTTGCTTCATTGCAAAAAATGTTCACAAAACATTGGTATGGTTATACCAAAGTGCTTGGAACCAGGAGAAAAAAATCGATAAAAGGTATTAGTTTGCTAAAATTGGTGAGTGTTAATGGAACAAACTGGCTCATGGTGAATCCCATCACACCCCATCTCTGTTAACTCCATGAGCTCCACCATCCTTCAAGGTGTCTGAGTTCATTTAATACTGGCCTGTTTGAGCATCGTGAATATAACCATTTCATCTTTGGGCCTGTGCTTTGAATAATCCAGGGCCTCAACTCTAGAATTCCTTCCCTTCCTTCTTCTCCGCTACTCAGCCTCACTTTCTTCCTATAACCCACTCCTTAAAACCTTTCACTTTGACCAAGTTTTTGGTCATCTGATTTAAGATCTCCTTCCATAGCACATTGCCATTTTGTTTTATAAGTTCCATCAGGGCATCCTGTGGGGACACTATGATGTTAAAGGCACTAATAACAGTACAAGTTATGATTGTTTGCGATGATGCTGTCACTTTAAAAAGGTTATTTTGTCCTTGGTTCTTTTGAAGAGAGGTCGTAACAATGGAAGAGGAGTGGCCAGTTCTCTAGTTCAGGTTTTTTTCTAGTTTGTATTGGCTGTAGCAGTCACAAGATGTGTGAGTCCAGGGGAGTTGCAAACTTCAGTGACTAATTCCCCTGACTTCCTTCTGAAATGTCTCTCTGGAAGTTGTTCCCTGTTGTCTGTAAGAATCTGTCTTTGAATTTAGCTTTTTGCCAAGCGGTGTGTTTATGGGATGTTATTGTAATGGAACAGTTAATTAGTAATAGTTACTGTATCGGGTCGGTTAGGTTTTCCAGTCACGTTATTCCAAATTCCGCTTTCCTTTGTTCGTGTTTCAACTGTAGTGTTTAAAATAATTCTGTTTTGCTTAAAGCCAAGTGGTTTGACCAGCTGCATCACACCTGAAATATCTAATTCACATTTGCCTTTAAAACAAGAAACACTTAAGGCCTAGGCTACCTTCTTAAAATATTTTGAGGAGTTCTGGCTTGGTCCATAATATGTTGAATCACCGGTCCATTTTAGTTGCTGCCGGTTTCTTTTTACTTTCAAATTACATGTAAAATTTTGACAAGATTTTTAATTTAAACCATAGAAATGAGTCTCTGAAAGCAGTGTGCACGATCTGTCTGTGAAGGTCAGGGGGAACAAGTTTGAGTGCAGTGAAGCAACAACTGTTGCTTCATCTCAATCTCAGATTGGGAAATACCCGATGAAGAATTCTGATGAAGAATTCTGATGAAGAGTCATCAGATTCGAAATATTGACTCTGCTTTCTCCTCACAGATGCTGCTAGACTTGCTGAATTTTTCCAGCAATTTCTGTTTATGTTTCAGATCTCCAGCATCAGCAGTCCTCTGTTTTCATTTAGTTTTGTGATGGGACATGCCTGTGGCTTGTTTTGTGCTCCACACCTTCTTTCTGATACCTCATGGTGCAAACACTCAGTTCCTTTCTTATTTCTACTCAGTTACTTGTCATGTAAGTTCACTTTAAGCAACAATAAATAATTCTTTCAGTACACGACACCATTTCAATATCTGATTTTTGAGTGTTATATCGACTTATATCTACACCACAGAAACAGACCTACAGCCTAAAAGATCTAAACATGGATTTATGCTCAGCATAAGCCTCCTCCCACCCTCTTCTAATCCATCCCTATCAACGTAACCTTTGATTACTCCCTCTCCCATTTGCTTGTCTAGATTCTCAGTAAATTTCTCAACCAAGCCCTGTAGAAGCATCTTATACATTCTCAACGCTCCTTTGTTTGAAGTTGCCCCTAATTTCATTAATAACTATTACACTGCTTCTAGTTTTTAGAATAAGTGACAAATGGAAAAGTCTTCACCATGAGGGTGGCACGGTGACTCAGCAGTGACTGCCTTACGGTTCAAGGATCCGGGACCGATTCCAGTCTCAGGTGACTGGCTGTGTGGAGTTTGCACATTCTCCCTGAGGCTGCATAGGTTTCCTCCCACAGTCCAAAGCTGTGCAGGTTAAGTGGATAGGCCGTGCTAAATTGCCCATACTAGTGGGTTAGCCATGGGGACATGTGGGATTACAGGGATGGAGGGGAGTCTGGATGGAATGTCCTTTGGAGGGCTGGTGTGGACTCAATGGACTGAAAGGCCTGCTTGCACACAGTGGGAGATCTATGTTTACCCAATCAAACAGTATCATCTTTTCAAAGGATGCTGGTCGGATTGGAGGCCTGTGACTGGTGGAGTGGCTCAGGGATTGGTGCTGGGCCCATTGCTGTTTGTAATCTATATCAATGATTTGGATCAGAAGACATGATTAGTAGGTTTGCTGATGACACTAAAATAGGCGGTATGTGGAGAGTGAGGAAGGTTATCAGAAACTGCAGCAGGACTTTGATCAGCTGGGGAAGTGGGCCGAGAAATGGCAAATGGAGTTGAATATAGATAAGCGTGAGGTCTTGCACTTTGCAAAATCAAATCAAGGTAAGAGTCTTAGGGTGAATGGTAGGGCCTTAAGGAGTGTAGTGGATCAAGGTACCTTAGAGTTCAAGTGCACAGTTCTCTGAAAGTGGAGTCACAGGTAGACAGAGTCAAAAAGTGTGGAACTGGAAAAGCACAGACGGTCAGGCAACATCTGAGGAGCTAGAGAATCAATGTTTTGGGCAAAAGCCCTTTGTCAGAGATTCCTGAAGAAGGGCTTATGTCCGAAACATCGACTCTCCTGCTCCTTGGATGTTGCTGATCTACTGTGCTTTTCCAGCTCCACATTTTTGGACTCTGACTCTCCAGCATCTGCAGTCTTCACTTTCTCACAGGTAGACAAGGCAGTGAAAAAGGCTTTTGGCACACTAGCCTTCATCACTCAGGGCATTCAGAACAGAAGTTGGGAAGTTATGTTACAATTATATAGGGTGTTGGTGAGGCCACACTTGGGAGTATTGTGTTCAGTTTTGGTCACATTGCTACAGGAAGGATGTTATTAAACTGGAAAGAGTGCAGAAGAACTTTAGAAGGATGTTGCCAGGACCCAACGGTCTGAGTTATCGGGAGAGGTTGGACAAGCTAGAACCTTTCTCTTCAGAGTATAGGAGACTGAGGAGTGATCTTATAGAAGTGTGTAAGATAATGAGAGGCATGAATAGTGTCAATGCACTCAATCTTTCTCCCAGGGTTGGGGAATCAAGGACAAGAGGCCATCAGTTTACGGTAAGGGGGAACAGAATAAAAGGGAACCTGAGGAGCAACGATTTTCCACAGAGATTGGTACACATGTGGAATGAGCTGACAGCAGAAGTGGTTGAGGTGGGTACATAAACAACATTTAAAAGGCTTTTGGACAAACACATGGGTAGGAAAGGATTAGAAGGATATGGGCCAAGTGCAGGGAACGAGGGTTAGCGTGGAAGGACATTTTAGTTGCATGAACCAGTTTGGGCCAAAGGGCCTGTCTCTGTGCTGTAGGACATGATGACTCTGACTCTATGACCTCTATCAGATCTACTGTCAGCCAGCTCTTCAAAGGTGCTGTTGAAAGGTTGATCTAGTCCATCTTGCAGATGGTGCACATGGCAGACCCACTGCAACACTATTGAATGTTTAACAAGCTGCCTCTTATGCTTCACCTTGGATCGGGAATATCGCTGTAGCCAGATTCATTCAGGCAAGTGGAGAGTATTCCATCACACTGCTCTGAGCATCTTAAAGGGATTGATGATTTTTTTGTGGTTTATTTGATATCCACATATGACACTCCTATTGAAATGGGTCCAATAAAATTCAATAGCCCATGAGACACGATGGGGGTTACACATTTGGTCGAATGTTCTGATAGCCTCCAACAATGGAAATAGTCCAGGTAACTATGACGGCATCAAATCAGCAATAAGTCCAGCAGCAAAGGAAGCAACCCCATTGAAAATAAAGGCATGGGTGGTCAACATCATCATCAACTGCAATAAATTGTTGGAGAAATAGATTAGTCATTGTATTTGAGGAGAACACGATCACTCTGAGAGCTGTAGACAAGGAAGAGAGCTTACTTGTCATGACACAGCCCTACGTCAAGCTCATAGACTTAGCAAACTATTCACTTGCTCGCCATTAGCAAAATCCCAGCTGGTGATGCTCTGCTGTTGGAACTCAGAAAACATCAGATACCACAACTTCTACAGCATCTGTACGGCAACACCTTAATCTATCAAAGGGAGGGAGCAGTGCCCAAAGATAAGGGTGATGCATTATGTCCAAGAACAAAGCCAACTGCACTGATTTCAACAATCAAGGAGAGAGCTCACCATCATCTCTTCAAGGATAACGAGAGAAAGGCTCAAAATACTGGCCCGGCCAGAGATGCCCACATCCCATGAATGATTATTTTTTAAACAAATTATTGTGGTAACTCCCTGATGAGCATAAGAAGAAATGCATCTCAATTGTGTAAATTAAGGTCAAGAACCAACAGTTTGGTAACCATTGGTTAATTATTTGTGTAGATTAAGTAAAAGTATATGGACATGGGTGGTGGATTGTTGTAGGATTCTTTTGACCTTCCCGTGATAGACAGCAGGGACAGCCACCTCCATCGTTACCCCAAATGTTGTGGGCCTCTTCCTAGAAGATGGTCACAATTTGTTGTCACAGAACTACACTGGCATGCTCTCTCCTTCAAAATGAGGGAGGTGAGTTGGTACAAACACATGAGGTATATTTCAGTATTTGTCAGGGACTCCATCCGCACCAGGAGTCTTGTGCATCTTGAGCTGTTGGATATGCTTTACGGACTGCTCTCCAGTCCAGCTTATGCTGAGATGATGGTGGTCAAAAGTCAAGTCCTGAAGGCACACAAGTTAACATTTCAGGTGTAACCTTTCATACGACCTTATCACCATAAAACACAAGAGCAGAAATTAGGCCATTCGCCCACTGAGTCTGCTCCACCATTCAATCATGGCTGATAAGTTTCTCAACCCCATTCTCTCACTTTCTCTCCATACACCTTGATCCCCTTGATACTCAAGAACTTATCCATCTCAATTTTAAATATACTCAATGACCTGGCCTCCATAGCATTCTGTGGGAATGAAATCCATAGATTCACCACTCTCTGGCTGACGATATTTCTTCTTATCTCCATTCTAAAAGGTCTTCCTTTTACTCTAAGGTTATGCCCTCAGGTCCTGGTCTCTCCAACCAATGGAAATATCTTCCCAACATCTACTCTGCCTAGGCCATTCAGTATTCTGTATGTTTCAATTAGATACCCCCCATCCTTCTAAACTCCATAGAGTATAAATCTTGAGTCCTCAAACATACCTCATATGTTAAGCTTTTCATTCCTGGGACCATTTCATTACCTCAGTGACCATTCATCCTCAGGGAGTTAGAGGAAAACTGGGTTTTCCCCATTGCAAGAGCACAGAGACCACCAGAAAACTGCCACCTTCAAATTCTCCCCCTCCAAGCCACTCACCATCCTGACTTGGAAATGTATCACCATTCCTTCACTGTCACTAGGTCAAAATCCTGGAATTCCTTCCGTAATGGCATGGTGGGCCAACTCACAGCAGGTGGACTGCAGCAGTATAAAAAGATAACTGATTACCACCTTCTCAAGGGCAACTAGGGATGGGCAATAAATGCTGCCCCAGCCAGTGATACCCACATCCTACAAATGAATAAATATATTAAACTTCATGTACACTTGCAACAACGTGCAACACAGTTTGATGTCAACTGTGATTTCAGCACAAACCACAGTCCAGTTATAAGCACCACAGAGAACTATTTTTCTGCCTTGGGAAGATCAAACCACAATTTTTCCAACTCTGTGCATATCTGCAGTGTGCTCCCCAGCAGATATCAGTCAGAGAATGGAATTTAATCCTGGCAGAAGAGCGCACAGTGTCTGTTGGCAAACCTGAGGTCTTCAGTGACCAGTAGACATAGTAACAAAACAATTATTGAACGCATTAAATTTCTTTTGCTTTGTATGATTTAATTATCTTTATTAGTCATTTCTATTTAAAAGAGGGCATTTTTATGTCATTCTCCTATTGATGACAATAGGTCAATTGAATTAGTCCTAATTGGTCCAATTAAAGAGAAGCTTTGAACCTAAATCAAATTTCAAAAATAAATTTAGTTTAAAGGAAATGACATTTTTGAAAACAATGAAGGCTAGATTATATTTGCTGTCCATAGTAAATCAGATCCAGCTGAGCAAGATGACCTGGTGTTCAGCAATCACTAGAGCCATTATCATACAAAAGGTGAAATCTTCTCACTGGGAATCTTTTCGCTCGACTGTAAGTAAACTAATCATCAGGCAAAGATGATGACAAAATAACAGAGAAGAAACAAATGGTTTGAGAATTCAATGGAATAGACTAAGGTCCAAAAGTGTTCCAAGGCTAATTGAATGATGTTTTAACACATTGTTACTCAGTCCCTATATTGTACATCTCGGGATGGAATTTTGGACTAAATCCACCTTTCTATGGAGAGAAACGTTTCGACTATCTTGGATGGAGAGCTGACCAGATCTTAGAGCCAATTGAATCATAGAGTTATACGGCATGGAAACAGACCCTTTGATCCAACTCGTCCATGCTGACCAGATACCCTAAAATAATCTAGTCCCATTTGCCAGCACTTCGCCCATATCCTTCTAAACCCTTCCTATTCATATACCCAAGCAGATGCCTTTCAAATGTTGTAATTGTACCAGCCTCCACCACTTCCTCTGGCAGGTCATTCCATACATGGATTCACCTCTGCCCCTTAGGTCCCTTTTAACTTTTTCCCCTCTCACCCCAAAACTATGCCCTCTAATTTTGGACTCCCCCACCCTGGGAAAAAGACCTTGGCTGTTCACCCTGTCTACGCCTCTCATGATTTTATAAATCTCTGTAAGGTTACTCCTCAGATCAGAGCTGAAAATTTGTTGCTGGAAAAGCGCAACAGGTCAGGCAGCATCCAGGGAACAGGAGAATCGACATTTTGGGCATAAGCCCTTCTTCAGGAAGGGCTTATGCCCGAAACGTCGATTCTCCTGTTCCTGGATGCTGCCTGACCTGCTGCGCTTTTCCAGCAACACATTTTCAGCTCTGATCTCCAGCATCTGCAGACCTCACTTTCTCCTTTCTACTCCTCAGATCAATCAGGCGACGCATTGGCTACTGGTGTGGTTTCTGTCAGAATTCCAAAACTTGATCAGGAATCCCCATCCAATAAGACACCAGCACCATTAAATTTCAGCAGCCCAGACACTACTTCACAGTCTCCTAGGTAGAGGACCATCACCAGGAAAGGTAGAGCTTGGAAAGGTAACTAAGAAGGTATGAGGCATGAATTAGCAAATTAGGGAACGTTAAAGGAGCTGCTGGTTGAGAGGTAATGGTTCATAGAGTCATAGAGTAATAGAGATGTACAACATGGAAACAGACCCTTCAGTCCAACCCATCCATGCCGACCAGATATCCCAACCCAATCTAGTCCCACCTGCCAGCACCCAGCCCATATTCCTCCAAACCCTTCCCATTCATATACCCATCCAGATGCCTCTTAAATGTTGCAATTGTACCAGCCTCCACCATATCCTCTGGCAGCTCATTCCATACACGTAACATCCTCTGTGTGAAAAAGTTGCCCCTTAGGTCCCTTTTATATCTTTCCCCTCTCACCCTAAACCTATGCCCTCTGGTTCTGGACTCCCAGACCCCAGGGAAAAGATTTTGCCTAAAGAATGTATGGATGAAATACAATGAGTGCAAAAACAAAAGAGGAAGGCAGCTCAAATATGACTTAGAAAAGAAAATAGGCACAGTATTACATCCAAAGAGGAGACATATAAAGATGTCAGTAAAAGCAAAGCTGAGGATTGTGAGCAATTTATAATTCAGTAAAAGTAGAAAAAATGTTATATCAAGAGGGTGGAAACCAGAATAGGTGGATAAAATTACAGCATAAAAATTGACTGTAAAAATTTCTGTCAACATGTGAACAAAAAACAATTAGGAAGGACGTGTCAATCCCTTATGGCCAGAAGGTAAGGCAACTGTTCTGTCCAGGAGAGTAAGAAACTACAGAAGATTATGTGCACAGCCCAGACCATCATGGAAGCCAACCTTCCATTAATGGACTCCATTTATACTTCTCACTGCTGTGCAAAGGCTGCCAACATCATTAAAAACCCCTCCCAGCCTAGTGTTGCTCTCCTACAACCTCTTCCGTCAGGCAGAAGATACAGAAACTTGAATACATGCACCAGCAGGTTCAAGAACAAATTCTTCCCCACTGTTACTAGACTGATGAATGGACTCTCTAACTTCAAATAATGTTGATCTTGTTAATATTGATCTTGCTTCACCCACCTCCTGTGCAGTGTGATTTGTATGCCACCGTCTGTCTAAGCACTCTAAGCTCTGTATGTCCTTGCTGACTATAATCTGCTCACAAACAAACACTGTATTTAGGTACACATCACCACAATAAATCAAGTCAAATCAGGGAAATTATCATGGGGAGCAAAGAAATATCAGAAGAATTGAATGCTCACTTTGGTTCTGTCTTCCCAAAAGGGAGCACAAGTAACCTCCTAGAAGGATCCAAGGGTCTAGTGAGAAGGCAGATTTGAAGGAAATCAGTATCAGTAAGAAAACAGTGCTGGGGAAATTAATGAGTTCAAGGATGACAAATCCCCAGAGCCTGATAATCCACATCCCAGAGTATTAAAGGAAATTACCCTGGAAATATTGAATGCACTGGTGATCATATTCCAATATTCTACAAACTCTGGAATAGCTTCTATATTCTAGAAGATGGTGTAAGTGACACCACTATTGACAAATGGTACATGAGCAAACACAAAGAATTAGGTGCCAGTTAGTCTAACATCAGTAGTGGGGAAAATGCTAGAGTCTATTATAAAATACATGAAAACAAAACATTTGGTAAACGTTAGGAATGTCACACAAACTGAGCATAAGTTTATGAAAGATAATACATGCATAATAAATTCACTGAAGTTTTTTGAGGGTGTAACTTGTAAAATAGGTAAGGGAGAACCAGTGCACGTAGTATATTTAGATTTTCAGAAGGGTTTTGATAAGGTCGCTCATAAGAGGTCGATGGACAAAATTAACAAACATGGCATCGGAGGTAATGCATTGGCATACATTGAGAATTGTTTGACACACAGGAAACAGTGTCAATAAATTAGTCCTTTTTTTGATGTGGAGGTGTTGGTGTTGGACTGGGATGGACAAAGTTAAAAATTATACAACACCAGGTTATAGTCCAGCAGTCCAAGGCAGACTTTGGGATACACAACAATGTACAGTGTCCAAGCAGAGGCTAATATCCAAGTTCGGTACATAAGAGGATGGCCTCAACCGAGAGCTTGGGTTCACGTCATACTACAGGAAACCCCACTATACTATATACTCTCTCTCTCACACACACACACTTACATATTCATGCACTCACGCAGACCCTCCTTTGTATATACACTCTCTCTCTTACACACACACATACACTCTCACACACATCCTCTCACAGGCTGATATTCCATCACACTCATGCACACACTCTACCAAGCATGCGCACACTCTCACGTGCACTCACACTCTCTCTCACACACATTCTTTCTTTCATTCTCCCTCATATGCACACACACACACATATAAGTCTATAGGGTGAATTTGCATTTACATTTGCAAAATACATTATATTTTATTCAAAAAGCACACAGTCTACAAGCAGCCAATGCAGGTAGGCAATTCTTGTAACATTTTATAATTCCCTACTTTGGAAATAGAACTGGTCTGGCTCAAGATTGGGATACAGACAGAATCTAACCTTACACTTTTAATGCATTTTCTGAACTGAGATATCATCTTTTATTTTATAAAACCTTAAGTTAACTTGAGAATGTGACAGGAAATAAGTTCTGGGATTTACATATTAATGAACCAAAACCTGCAACCCATTCTCAAAGATGAAAGATTTAACAGCAGTCTAGGTTTGTTCGATATATCGTTTCAGTTTCATGAATCTTTGCTATAAATTCTTATGATCCTGCTCCACAGATACCTGATGAAGGAGCAGTGCTCCAAAAGTTAGTACTTTCAAATAAACCTGTTGGACTATTTTTTTTTCTGAGCGGCGGGCAATGGCTAGTGGGATACTTTAAGGATCAGTGCTTGACCGTATATGTAAATGACCTGGCTAAGGGAACTAAATGCAACCTTTCAAATTTTGCTGATGACACAGGATTGGGAATTGTGAGGAAGATGCAAGGAGGTTTCAAGGTGATTTAGACAGGGTGAGTGAGTAACATGGTATATGCGGTACAATGTGACTAAACTTGAAAGTGTGAAGAACAGAAAAGAAGATTATTATTGAAATGGTGATTTATTGGGAAGTGTGAATGTACAAAGGGATCTGGGTGTCCCTGTACACCACTCAATAAAAAGTGGAAAAGCAAATGCAGCAAATTAGGAAAGCAAACAGTGTATTAGCCTTCATTGCAACAAGGAGTTGTGTTCAGAAAAGGGGGTGTCTTACTGCAGTTAATAAAGAACCTTGGTGAGACTATCGCTGCGGGATTGTGTGCAGTTTGGTCTCCTTGTCTATGAAAGGGTATATCTGTCATTGAGGGAGTACAGTGGTGATCCACTAAGCCCATACCAGTGATAGCAGCCCTTTCCTCCAAGGAGAGATTGGTTTGCCTGAGCGTATTCACTAAGGTTTTGAATGATGAGAGGGAATTTGATTGAAATGTCCCATTCCAATAAAATCATGAGGGTTATAAATGGGGTTAATGGTAGGTGTCAAGACTAGAAGCATATTTTTAAGGTGAGAGTAGTGAGATTTAAAAAAAAAACGAGGTAATTTTTTTACATAGAGAGTGGTTCATGTGTGGAATGAACTTCTTGAGGAAGGGGTGAATGTAGACACAATTACAATGTTTAAAAAACATTTGGACAAATACATGAATAGGAAATATTTGGAGGGATATAGGCCAGGAACAGGCAGGTGGGACTAGTTTAGTTTGGGATTACATTCGACACAGACTGGTCGGACAGAAGGGTCTGTCTCCATGCTATATGACTCGAAGGCTGAGTAGACTAGGTACAGGGAGGAGGTTTTCCCTGGTTGAGAGCAACTCCCAGAATATAGGGTAGTCTATTTAGGCCTGAGATGAGAAAGACTGTCTTCACTGAATGGATAGTGCACCTATGGAATTTTCTATCTCTGGAGGTCAAGTCATAAGAGTCATAGTCATAGAATCACGGAGATATACTTATCTAAATGCCTTTTAAATGGTGTAATTGTACCAGCCTCCACCACTTCCTCTGACAGCTCATTCTATACAGGCACCACCCTCTGCGTGGAAAAGTTGCCTCTTGGTCCTATTTCAATTTTTCCCCTCTCAACCTTAAGCTATGCCCTCTTGTCTGGACTTCCCAACCCCAGGGAAAAAAAAACTAGTCTATTCACCTTATGCATGCCTCTCATGATTTTCTAAACCTTGATAAGGTCACCCCTCAGCCTCTGAAGCTCCAGGGAAAACAGCCCCAGCCTATTCATCCTCTCCCTATAGCTCAAATCCTCCAACCCTGGCAACATCCTTGTAAATTGTTTCTGAACCCTTTCAAGTTGTACAATATCCTTCCGATAGGAGGGAGATGAAAATTGCACACAATATTCAAAAAGTGGCCTAACCAATGTCCTGTACAGCTGTAACATGACCTCCTAAGCGTCAATATATTCAAGAAAAAGTGTCTTTTTTTTATATTTTAAAGGCATGAAGAGATGTGGAGAGAAAGCAGGAATATTGAGATGGAGGATCAGCCATGATAATGTTAAATGGAAGAGAAGGCACAAAGGGCTGAATGGCCTATGCAGCTCATCATCTCTATTTTAGGAGAGAGATTTCCAGGATTTGTGGGGAGCAGGGTAGTTCTGTCAGAAGCAGGAGCATGTGGTTATTTCTCAGAGGCCATTTCTCTCTCCTGCATCCGACCTCTTGCACGTGTCCAAGCTCAAGGCTCCGCCCCCAATGCCAACTTAACAGTTTGTCCACATCGGGTTGCCAGTCAGACAGGCCAATACTTTCCCATTCTGCCCGGAGCATAGCCTTTAAATAGTCATTTTACTTGATCCCTTAAGGGCTTTAATTAGCAATGGGGCAGGAAGGTCAGCCAAAAGCCATCCCACTCAGAACATAATTTCTTAGGTGGCGCTAAGAAAGCAGGTATCTCTTTGATGTCAAGATCCTGATTATCCCCCTTGGCCCTCAGCTTCAATGTTACTTCTTGGAGAGTGGTAGACTTATTTTAGGAGGAGGAATAGACTGTCACGTGTCAACTTCATAACTGCCTGCAACCGAACATTTTCTAAGTCAATAAACGATCCAACTGCACCACTCCCACTGCAAGCATTCAGAATCCACTATGAAAGATTAACAGGTGATACAAAGTTTGAGTTGTTGTATAGGTAAGTGAAAGGTAAATACGTCTGTCAGAAATCTGTCAGAAATCTCATTTGGTTTTTTGAGTGATTTTATTTATACCCTCTTAAAATCAGTTCATCCTACACAGGATATCACAATGATGAAGAAAAAGTAATGAGTTCTACTGAACACAAGTTTAAATAGGTTTTAAAAACTCAAAATAAGTGGTACATTTCCATTTCCAAGCTCCCTTTGTCTTACACTGTGTCACACCCACACCCTCATTAGAAGTTTCACAAAGTAATGTCACTATTTATGTTCTATAACTACCAGACCCCAGTCTGGATGTTTATTTTTAATGGTTAAAATGTACAGTTAAGCAATGAGATAGCACACACTTTCTTCCAACACAGGCCCCTGAACTATCAAGGACGAGAGTTTAATGAGAAATTGTTTCTGTATTTTATATTTTATTCATTTTCATGAGATTTCTTGGCATTTACTGGCTAGACTAACATTTATTGCCCATGTCTAATTGTCCAGAGGGCAGTTAAGAGTCAACCATGTTGCTGTGGATCTGAAGTCATATGCAGGCCAGACCAAATAAAGGTCATAGAATCCCTGCAGAGCAGAAAGATGCCCATCAAGTCTCCACCAACACTCCAAAGAGCACTCCACCCTATCCCCATAACTCCACATTTACAATGATTAAGAAAAGACCTCCTCACCTTACCGGTTCCAATCTTCCTGCCCTCCAACACCTCTGTGATGCTTCAATTCTATGCCCTTGTGAAAACCACCTCTGATGACTTTTTTATCCATTAATGGGAAGGCTACACCAGCATTTATTGCTCAATCCTTAATTTCCCAGACGGTACTTGAGAACCACATTGTTATGGGTCTGGAGTCATGTGCAGGCCAGACCAGGTAAGGATGGCAATTTCCCTTAAGGGCACTAATGAACCAGGTGGGGTTTTCCAATAATTGGAAATGGCTTTGCAATCATCCTTAGACTCTTAATTCTGTTTTTTTTTTTATTATTGAATTCAAGTTCCATCATCTGCCACCATTCCTAGAATATTGCCTGAGTTTCTGGATTAACAGTCTAGTGATGATACAACTAGGCCATCACCTTCCCATTATCTCTTCAGATTTCTCAACCCAAAGCTCTGGAAATTGCACTTTAAATATTTCTGCTTCTCTATTTATCTGTCCTCCCTTTTAATGCACCTTTTAAAACCTACTTACGTAGTGATTGTAATGTGGTCAGGCAAGGGGATCTCACAGAATATGAGTTTCCTGATTGGAGCCCTTAATCTGGTCCAATCAGGAGCTCGGGCTGACAGATATAAATAGGAGTGATTGCCCTTTGATGTGAAGGGCAGTGCTTGTCACTGGCCACTCGGGTGTTTTCCTATCTTCCTGGTGGTGGAAATTGAATAAAGATTCATTCACTTTGTGTCTTTCACTGTGTCTCACACCTGCACACACACACACCATGGGTGCTGGGGAAAAATAAGCACTACCACAGTTAGGCGGTAGTGTGGGGGTTTAAATTAAAAAAAAAGAATTGCAGTGTCAGACATCCTGTTCACTCTGAGAGCTGGCTAGAAAAAAAATAAAAATAAATAGGAGTGTCAGAGGTTCTGTTTACTCTGACAGCTAGCTCTGAGGGAGCTGGTTCAGAGTCAAGGGTGTAAATAAAGGGTGACTTGATGACAAGATACTAACCTCTGTGGTGTTATTTCAATCTATTGATTACTCATCTTGCTGCTTCTATAGGTAACTTTGTTTCTGTTTTTTTTGGATAACGTTCCCATGAAAAGCTTTGTGCATTTGCGCTACCTAAAGGCTCAGTACAGAAGCAGTGAAAGTTCCATAACCTCAGTTTAAGAAGTATTTTTGGAGACATTAAATCTGGAATAGTGAATTTGGACACTTCTTGTCCCTTTTCTCTGAGAATGTTGATCTCTTGCAGCACAGTTTAACAAGTTCTATTTATCACTGCTCTGACTCTGAATAGCTGCATGCACTCTCACAGGCGAAGCATTAAAGATGAGCATCCCCCCATCAACAGCATTCAGTATCACAACATCTGTTGCATTGTTTCAGTGAACCACCAGGGTATCAACGGTATTAATTAGATGGAGCTGAGGTTTGATCATTATATAGGCAGGCTCCTGGGTCTGAACATAGTGCTATCATCATCGGACCATTGAGAGCTATTAAGGTAAAAATAATGTCTTTCAGTTTAATGTTGAACTTAAGGGTAGTTTTTACAGAGTTACATGGGAATATTATCACCTGCAAACTTACCTTTAAGTGATACATAATCCAAACTTGGAAATAAGCTGCTGTTCCTTTGTTGGTCTCTTGGTCAAAAATCCCCCTTTAAATATTTTTCCAAGCAGCAGTGAGTCTACCTGCACCAAATGGACTACAATTCAAGAAGTCGGCTCCCCACCATTTGTTCCAGGCTGTCCAGGATGGACAACAAATCCCAGCCTTGCCCGCATCCCAAGATTGAATTGAAAAAGTGCTGTCAGCATTGAGCTGTGTGGCAGGAGCACGTATCAATCACTCAGCTGTGTCTCAGAAGCATACCCCAAATAGTTAACCTTCCACTGAAATTAGTGGTTGTGAATTGATACTTGGCACTCTGACCTCTACCCCTGAAACTCCTGACATGTGCCCTTATTGTAGTCTATCTATATCCAAAGCATGAATAGTAGAATTTGTGTTTTTTTTCTGAGGTGTAAAACACAGAAGATTGCAACTGATCAAGGAACTCAGAATTCAGAAATATTGGCCAATTAAAGTCACCACCCTGGGATGTGGCCCTTCTTTTGGATTTGTGCCTCAGATGGCTGTAAGCTGCTTGAGGGCACCTCTCACTGTGAGACTTCAATTGAAAACACCATAGGCAATCATGGCCATGGGGAACCATTTCTCTGAATGCCAAAATGTGTTTGAGAATATAATTAACCAGCGAGTTGACTTACTGTTTAACTAAAATGATACAGTGAGCTGTGCCAGGAACAAAAGCTGTATACTAATACAAAGGCAAATTATTGCACATACTGTCACTCTAAAATATGGCCAGAAGTTGATCAAAAGACTCAGTTGGGCAGGTGGCATCTGTGGACAGTGGAATAGAGTTCGTGGCCTGGATCTCTGCCAATTCAAACCTGACTCAAACACTCATTGGGTAACACCACTCTCGTGTAATAAACTGAAGTGAGTTAAATGCCCAAAGCTCTTTAAAATTGAAAAAGAAAATCTGCAGCATCTTTCACTTAGAGGAACAAAAGATTCATCTGCTCCTGTACTGTTTTGATTCCCAGGACATCTGGTTTAGTTTAGAAATAAAAGGGATCTGTTTTCTTCAGTTTCAATTTGTTAATCCATATCTTAAATTTCCCAGACATTTATTTGAGAGCTGAATCCATTATGAATGTTTGGCTGAGTTTAAAAAGCTTCAGATCTATTATCTCAGACTGTGTTCACATTTTTATAGAAGATATTATGAGACAATTGATGAATTGTCTACTTTTGATGTAGTTCATGAAATTGATGTTTGTTTTTACAACAGATTGAACTCTTCAATGATCCTGAATTAATTGTGAGAGCATGCAGGTGGTCCAATGTAAATGAGGGATCCTGGAGACGTTTTTGTCATAGATTTCATAGAATCCCTACAGTGTGGAAACAGGCCATTCAGCCCATCAAGTCCACACTGACTCTCTGAACAGCATCCCATGGTGAGGAGAGAAAATGTTTGAAGGGGGTGGCACGGTGGCTCAGTGGTTAGCACTGCTGCCTCACACCACTAGGGACCCGAATTCAATTCCAGCCTCGGGTGACTGTCTGTATGGAGTTTGCACGTGCTCCCCGTGTCTGCACAGGTTTCCTCCAGGTGCTCCCACAGTTCAAAGATGTGCAGGTTAGATGTATTGGCCATAGGAAACGCAGGGTTACAGGGATAGGGTAGGAGGTCATGGGATGCTGTTCAGAGAGTCAGTGTGGACTTGATGGGCTGAATGGCCTGTTTCCACACTGTAGGGATTCAATGAAATCTATGACAAAAAAGTCTAAAGTACGAGTTAGATCATTAAAACTGGATTGATACTTCACAAACTGGATGCGGCCGTCAGACCAATTATATGTGAGATAGAGAGAGGGCTTCTGAAAGGAGACAGGTCTGGCAGGTTAGCAAGTTTGCCAGCTCAATCTTCCCAACCTCTCCACAAATACATCTGGCCCAACATTTCATTTCAGTTAGCTGCTACTTTATCTAGCAGCACAGAAATAGTATTCCTTTCAACACCGAAATCTAACAGCTAAAGGTCCATTTTGTCAAATGTGCTTTTGAATAGTTCTAATGAGACATCACTTAGGTTTGGGAAATCTGAACATAGAGGCATCGCCTTAATACAGGAAATGAAATGAGAGGCCACTTTTACTTAAGCCAAGAGGTGCTGGTGCTTTTTTCACACAACAGTGGGAAAATCTACAATGACATTATTCTTTTACTCTGTTTTTTGAACAGTTCATTGTTTTGCCTGGAAGCGACTATTCAGCGATGAAGCAAAATGTTCTCCGAGTTCATAAGCAAGTTTCTCCTGTAAGCTATAATCTCTCTGTGCCCTGAAGAATGAAACCACACCAGCAAAAGCACGGAAAGAATGAAATTGTTGGTATAATTTGCTAAACTGAAATAAAATACAGTAGCTTCCTCTATTGAGTCTGCAGGACCTCATTATGACTGCCACTTCAGTGATATGTTCCAGTCCATGTCAAAGGAATTGTGAGCTCAGTGATGTTTTTGAAGGATGCAGTTTTGCAATTCTGATTTCAGCAAGTGTTGGCTGTGTGCCTTCAACTGCCTTATTCCCAATATCTGGAGCTCCCTTCCTAAACCTTTCTGCCTTTCTACGTGCCCTCTGCTTCTCTAAGGTGGTCTTTAAAATCTGTTTGACAATTGCTTTTTCACTGTCATAGCATCTCTTTGTGCCTTGGTGTTACATATGTTTGATCATTCCTGTGAAATGCAATGGTATATTTTAAGTAAATTTAACATGCTACACAAACATATTGAAGATATAAATCTCCCATGAAGATACTATGGCTTTAGGTGGTGTATTTTGTCCTTTTTTCGAAGACAGGTTTTAAGTTAGAGCAGTCTACTCTGAGCTATTAGAGTGAACAGTTTGTGAGGCCTGGTGTTTTCTCTAAAAGTTGGAACAATAGTAGCAGCCTGAATGGGTGGGATCAACATCTCACAAATCCCACAGAACCAGGATTTTTTAGTTTCGTTAGATTTTTTCAGTAGCAGTTATTGTTGGGGTCTCAGCAGGGTTTGGAAGTTTTAGTACATTTCTCCCTGCTACTCTGTCTCGGAGTTTTCTCTTCATATGTTTCCTCCTGGGCTGCAAGAATTGCAGGTGGGATAATCCATTTTGTCAACTTTGCCTTTGCCTAGGGTGTGTTTATGGGATATTACTATATAAGAACAGTTATTGTTTAGTAGTTAAATTATCTATTTTTCTCTTAAGTTTTCCAATAGAGTTGCTATTCTAATTTCTTTCTTTCTTTTATTGTATTTTAATTATAGTGTATGAATAAAGTGTGTTTTGCTTCACATCTGGTAGTTTGACCAATCAAATTGCATCAGGAATGAAATGCCTGGCACTAGAAAGAAATGTTAGGGTCTAGGCCATCTTCTTAATGTATTTTGAGAGGGTCTGGTCTGGTCCATAATAGTTGCACCTCTCTTTCATGGACATTACAATGGGCTAAGTGGAGAAGAATGGGAATCCATCAAAGATCCTGTTTGTATCATCATTATTATTATTATTATTATTATTATGTGTTCACAGGACTTCAGTGTTTTTGGACAGGCCAACATTTATTGTATATTCCTACAAGCCCTTTAGGAGGAGGAAATGACCTGTCATTTTGAACCACTGCAGTCTAACATATTGCTGATCAAGATTTCGATCCAGCAACAGTGAAGCAATGGTAACACAGCTGCAAGTCAGGATGATGAGTGATTTGGAAGGGAACTTGCATGTGGTGGCCTCTCTGTGCATCTGCAGCCCTTGTTCAAACAATGTTAGAGGTTACAGGTCTGAAAGGTGCTGAATAGGAACCTTGGTAAATTACTCAAGTACATCTTAGAGATGGTACACACTGCTGCTGCTGTGTACCTGTGGCAGTGGAACTGAACATTGAAGGTGTAGAAACGGATACCAGTCAAGTAGGTTGCTTCATCCTGGATGGTGTTCAGCTTCTTGAATGCTGTTGGAGGTGCACCCATCAGGCAAGTGGGGTGTATTCCATCAAACTCATTACTAGTACTTTGTAGATTGTGGACAGGCATCGAGAAGTCAGGAGATGACTTACTTGCTGCAGAATTCTTAGCCTCTGATTTGCTCTTGTCAAGGCAATATTCATATGGCTTCAGTCCAAGTACGGGCCAATAGTAACCAGAATGTTGATGGTGGAGATTTAATTGCGGTTATGCCAATGAACCTCAGGGGAGTTGGTTGGATCCTCTCTTGCTGAAGATACCTGAGAAGTCACAAACGATTGTTAAAATTATGGAAGCATCAATGACCATCTGACTGCTGACCTAATAATAGAGGAAAGTTTGGTTAGGCGTACGCCTCAATGCTGAAGAACATCTGTCAAAATATTCTGGAACTTTGTGACTCCAATAATTGGCATTTAAATTGATTACCATTGAAGCTAAATTTGTTCAGACTCCTTGATGCCATACTCATTCAAGTGCTGCTTTGATTTAAGGAGTTTCACTCTCACTTCTTCTCCTGAGTTCGCCTCTGCAGTCTATAAGAAAATGAGACGAGAAGACACAGGAGCAGGAATAGATCAGTCAATCCCATTAAGTCTCCTCCACCATTCAATGAGATCATGGCTGATCAGATGATCCCCAATTTCACTTTCTGGCTTTGTCACCATAACCCTCAATTCCTTTATTGATTAAAACTCTGTCCATTTCAGTTTTGAATATACTTATGGATTCACCCTCAACTGCCATCTGCAGTAAAAAAATTCTACAGATTCACTATCCTTTGAGAGAAGAAATTCCTCTCAGCTCTGTCGTAAATGTGTGATCCCTTATTTCGAGATAACACCCTCTGTTCCTAAACTCTCCCAAAGGGGAACACTCTTTCCACATCTACGCTGTGAAGTCCCTGAAGAATCTTGTATGTTTCAAAAAGGTCTCCATTCCTTCTTCTGAACCTTAATGAGTATAGACCCAAACTACTCAACCATTACTAATAAATACAGTTTGGATGTATCAGAACATATAGGAAGGATGTTGTTAAACTTGAAAGGGTTCAGAAAAGATTTACAAGGATGTTGCTGGGATTGGAGGGCTTCAGCTGTAGGAAGAGGCTGAATAGGCTGGGGCTTTTTCCCCTGGAGTATCAGAGGCTGAGGGGTGACCTTAAACAGGTTTATAAAGTCATGAGGGGCATGGATAGGGTGAATAGTCAAGATCTTTTTCCCAGGGTAGGGGAGTCTAAAACTAGAGGGCATAATGTTAAGGTGAGAGAGGAAAGATTTAAAAGGGACCTAAGGGGTAACTTTTTCACACAAAGGGTGGTGGTGTATGGTATAAGCTATCAGAGGAAGTGGTGGAGGCTGATACATTTACAACATTTAAAAGGCATCTGTGATGGGTACATGAATAGGAAGTGTTTAGAGGAATATGGTAAAACAAGGACTGCAGATGCTGGAAACCAAAGTCTAGATTAGAGTGGTGAAGGAAAAGCACAGCAGATCAGGCAGCATCCGAGGAGCAGGAAACAACAACGTGGTAATGACTGTTACCAATACTGTCATGGATAGATGTGTCTGCTGCAGGTAACTTGGTAAGGATGAGGTCAAGTATTGGTATTCTTCTTTCATCAGCTGAGAACAGATGATGGGTCATGGGATAGCTGGTAATCAGCAGGAAGATTCCTTGCCTGTATTTGACCTGATGCCATGAGACTTTGAGGGGTTTGGAGTCAATGTTGAGGGTTTACAGGGCAGCTCCCTCCTAACCACTGTGCTATCATCTCTGGCGTAGTTGGGGCAGAACACATGCAGGAACCGTGATGGTGGTGTCTGGGTCATTAGCTGTAGGGTATGATTCTGTGAGTATGACTGTGTCAGGCAGTTGCTTGACTAGTCTATGAGACAGTTCTTCCGATTCTGGCACAAGAGCCCCAGATGTTAGTAAGGAGGACTTTGCAGGGTCAGCAGGGCTATGTGTCATTGTCATTTCCAATGCCTTGTCTGATGCCAAGTCATCCATCTGGTTTTATTCCTTTCTAGCAGCTGAATGGTTGGCTTGGCCATTTTGTAGGGCAGCAAAGAGCCCATGTAGGGGAGACCAGGGAGATTGCCACATTTTCCATCCCTTCGGGAATTAATGAACCCTTTTGTTTTGGCTTTATTTGCAAGAATCATTACATGGTCACTATTAGGCTAGTTTCACTTTTTATTAACGGAATTAACCTTATACCATCTGTGTGATGTGATTCGATCCGATGTTCACCAGAGCATTC
Organism: Chiloscyllium plagiosum; assembly: GCF_004010195.1. NCBI lineage: Eukaryota > Metazoa > Chordata > Chondrichthyes > Orectolobiformes > Hemiscylliidae > Chiloscyllium > Chiloscyllium plagiosum. Next base: position 105,424,287 of record NC_057715.1, on the reverse strand, counting down.
GTTGGCTGTCTGGATTACCAATATCATTATCTCCCTTCAGTACACCTTGCTGATGGTGCAAACCACAGCCACTGTGTGTCAATGGTGCAGGCAATGATTGTTAACGGGAGTGAATATGGCACCAAACAAGTGGGTTGCTTTGCCCTGCACCATCTTGAACTTCTTGAGTGTTGTTGAAACTCTCTAGTTTATTCTTCTCTCTCTGTTTCTCATACCCTGTTCCTGCTCCATCAGTTCATTATCTCTCAGTCTTGTTCCCCATTGCACTTCTCACTGCTTCCTTTTCTCCACATTATCCTCCAAATGCTTTCTTCCCTTTTTCTCCTTTAGACTTCCTCTGCCTTCTCTCCTCCTGATCTAATGTGGTCCCAATTCTGCAAACAGTGAACTGCCCCTGACCTTGTGTTGTTTGCAATTACAGACTACAGTAAAGAAATCCCTGCAAATATGGAAATTCTGAGCGATGAATCATTGGAATTGCAAGCCGGACCAATTTAATCATTGTGTGATTGTTATCAATGCTGCAACTGACAATATGCTACTTGAGCCAGAATTTCACTTCTAATCAGCCCTTTTCCATTTAAGTTATGGACGGTATCCCAGTGTTGATACGACCCTGGCACCTGAAAATAATGCATACCCACAGTATTCATGCTTCAGAATTAACAAAACAAAAGGAAACAAATGGATTAAGTAGTATGAGGCAGGCATGGATGGGCTGCCTGGAATTATATTTAAACTGAAGACCCTTTGTATGTGTTGAGAGCTCTCTCATCTTTGTGAGCTTCTAGGTTGTGAGTTCAGTCACAATCCAAAGACACAAAGAGAAACCTAGACTGATATTCAAGCACAGAATGTATTGCCAGAGATGCGGCTTTCAGATAAAATATTAAACTAAGATTCTGCCTGCCCTCTTGAGTGGTTATAAAAATATTCCATGTTAAGACTTGGAGGAAAAATATCGGACTTCTCATGAGTGTCCTGGCCAATGTTTAACCTCGAGGAGAAAGTGAGGACTGCAGATGCTGGAGATCAGAGCTGAAAATGTGTTGCTGGAAAAGCACAGCAGGTCAGGCAGCATCCAGGGAGCAGGAGAATCGATGTTTCGGGCAGGTTCCTGAAGAAGGGCTTATGCCCGAAACGTCGATTCTCCTGCTCCTTGAATGCTGCCTGACCTGCTGCGCTTTTCCAGCAACACATTTTCAGCAATGTTTAACCTCGAACCAATGTCCCAAAAGCAGGTTAACTGTTCATTTAGAAACTGAAAGAAATATCGGACTTCTCATGAGTGTCCTGGCCAATGTTTAACCTCGAGGAGAAAGTGAGGACTGCAGATGCTGTAAATCAGACACGAAAACAGAAACTACTGGAATAGCTCAGCAGGTCTGGCAGCATCTGAGAGAGAAAACAGAGTTAATGTTTCGTGTCCGGTGACCCTTCCTCTGCAGGAAATCCCCCGGGGAGTGTTCTCAGTCTAACCATCTTTGGCGTCTTCATCGATGATCTTCCCTCCATCAGACGTGGGGATGTTTGCTGATGATTGTGTAATAGTCAGTCCACCATTCATGACTCCTCAGACGTTGAAGCCACCCCTGTTGAAACGCAACAAGTTTGGAAAATATCCAGGCTTGAGTTGACAAGTGATTGAATAATGTTCACAGCACACAAGTGCCAAACAATGACTATCTCAAAGAAAAAGAGAATCTAGCCATTGCCCCTTGATGTTCTAAGGCATTATATTGGAATCCCCCATTACCTTTGACCAGAACCTCAACTGGACTATTCTTATAATTATTGTGGCAACAAAAGCAAGTCTAAGGAAAGGAACCCTACAATGGGTATCTTCTCTCCTGAATCCCCTAAGCCTGCCTATAATTTACAAGGCACAAGTGTAAGGCAATATTTCTCATTTGCCCGGATGAGTACAGCTCTAAAATGCTCAGCCAGGACAAACCTGCCCACGTAACTGGCACTACATCCTCAAACATTCACTCCTGTCTCCAATGCTCAGCAGCAGCAGTGTGTGCCATCAACAAGATGCACCATCACAATTCACCAAGGCTTCAGCACCTTTCAAACCCATGATCAAACCACTGAGAAAAATGAGGATTGCAGATACATGGGAGCATCACAACCTGCAAGTTCCCCTTCAAGTGACTCACTTGGCTTCTGATTGACTGTCATTTCTCACTGGTTGCACTTCCAACCTTTGTACTTTGATTCTGGGCAAGCCCCTGGCTGTTTAATTAAGTGGAAGTAGTGCTACTGCAGTAAGGAGTGGTGATATCTTGAAAGGGTCATCAAATGCAGCTTTGTGGGTGCAACATAGGAATTAAAAAGAGAGCAGTCATATTCTTCTGAGTGTAAAGGCCCCCAAGCAGTCAGCAGGCAATGGAGGAGTAGATATGCAGTCAATTAACTAACATGTATAAAAATAATAATAGGGTCATTACATTACGGGATTTCAACTACCCCAATATCAATTGGAATAATCATGGCATAAAGAGTTTAGAGAGGGAAGATTTCTTGACATGTATTTAGGAGAACTTTTTATATCAACATAGGGATGGTCCAACAAGGTGGGATGTTGAACCTAATTCTGGGGAACTGAACCAGACAGGCCTTTGAGATGACATTGGGGGAGCATTTTGATTATTGTGACCATTGTTAAGATTGTTATGGACAAGGTTAAATATGGTCTGCAAAAAAGGGTTTTGGATTGGGGTAAAACAGATAATATTAAGATAAAGAAGGATATCATCAAAGTAAACTGGGAAAAGCTATTTAAGGATAAGTCAACAGAAGAACAGTGGGAGGCATTTAGAAATGGGGAGAGAAAGATCCAACATGTACCTTTTAGGGTGGAATATAGGAACAACAGGCCCAGAGAACCATAGATGTCTCAGAATATTCAGAACTGGATAAAAAGGAAAAGAGAGATGGATATTAGATACACAGGGAGCAAAACAACAGAGGCCCTGTAGGAGTATGGAAGCTGATTGGGGAAACCCAATGAGCAGTTCAAATAGATGACCTGGGAAATTGGGTCCAAAATCAGTTTAGTGGCAGGAGACAAACGGGTGGTGATAGAAGGCTGTTGTATGACTGGTGTCCAGTGGCATATCTCAGGAATTAGTAGTGGGCCCATTATTGTTTATAGATGAGAATGTGCGAGTTTTGGATGACATAGAGATTTGTTGGGTGGTTGACAGTGAGCAGCAAGGTGTTAGGTTACAGGAGGAGATAGGTTGGTTAGATGAGTAGATCAGTGGTAGTTGAAATTTAAATGTGAAAGGATGCTCTTTGATAGAAGTAACAAGAGAGTACGGCATGAACGGCAGGACACGAGGAAGCTCAGAGAAACAGAGGTGTGTGATTGTTCACAGATCCCTGGCAGGACAGGTTAATTGGTAGTTCAGAAAATACATGGATTACTTGTCTTTATCAGTTGTGACACAAATTATAAGAGCAGGGAGATTATGTTACAGGACTTTGGTGAGACCACAGTTGAAGTACTATTTGCAGTTCTGGTCAAAACAAGAAAAGATTTGATTTCACAGGAGGGGCTGTAAAGGAAATTTACCAGGACGTTGCCTGAATTGGAGCAGTTTAGCTTTGAATAGATTAGATTAGATTAGATTACTTACAGTGTGGAAACAGGCCCTTCGGCCCAACAAGTCCACACCGCCCCGCCGAAGCGCAACCCACCCATACCCCTACATTTACCCCTAACACTACGGGAAATTTAGCATGGCCAATTCACCTGACCTGCACATCTTTGGACTGTGGGAGGAAGCCGGAGCACCCGGAGGAAACCCACGCAGACACGGGGAGAATGTGCAAACTCCACACAGTCAGTCGCCTGAGGCGGGAATTGAACCCGGGTCTCTGGCACTGTGAGGCAGCAGTGCTAACCACTGTGCCACCGTGCCGCCCACAATAGAGACTGGATAAGCTCAGAAGGTTGAAGGGGTACCTAATAGACATGTATAACATGAGGAGAGACATGGACAGGGTGAACAGAAAGCAACCATTCCCCTTAATTGAAGGGAATAACAAGGTGGCATCATTTTAAGGTAAAAAGCAGGAGGTTTAGAGGAGACTAAAAGAAAGATTTTTAAGGTTTGTGAGAAGATTTGTAGCTCGGGTGCTCGTTGTTGTGGTTCTGTTCGCCGAGCTGGGAATTTGTGTTGCAGATGTTTAGTTCCCTGTCTAGGTGACATCCTCAGTGTTTGGGAGACTCCTGTGAAGTGCTTCTGTGATGTTTCCTCCGGTATTTATAGTGGTTTGCACCTGCCGCTTCCGGTTGTCAGTTCCAGCTGTCCGCGCTGCAGTGGCCGGTATATTGGGTCCAGGTCGATGTGTTTGTTGATAGAATCTGTGGATGAGTGCCATGCCTCTAGGAATTCCCTGGCTGTTCTCTGTTTGGCTTGTCCTATAATAGTAGTGTTGTCCCAGTTGAACTCATGTTGCTTGTCATCCGTGTGTGTGGCTACTAAGGATAGCTGGTTGTGTCGTTTTGTGGCTAGTTGGTGTTCGTGGATACAGATCGTTAGCCGTCTTCCTGTTTGTCCTATGTAGTGTTTTATGCAGTCCTTGCATGGGATTTTGTACATTACTTTGGATTTGCTCATGCTGGGTATCGGGTCCTTTGTCCTGGTGAGTTGTTGTCTGAGAGTGGCTGTTGGTTTGTGTGCTGTTATGCGTCCTAGTGGTCGTAGTAGTCTGGCTGTCAGTTCAGAAATGTTCTTGATGTATGGTAGTGTGGCTAGTCCTTTGGGTTGTGGCATGTCCTCATTCCGTTGTCTTTCCCTTAGGCATCTGTTAATGAAATTGCGGGGGTATCCGTTTTTGGCAAATACATTGTAGAGATGTTCTTCTTCCTCTTTTTGTAGTTCTGGTGTGAAGATTTTTTTCATGCAGACCGTGGTGGGAATCTGGAATGCATGCTGAGGGTGGCGTGGGTGGGGGCAGGGGCAGCGTGGATCTTGAGGTGGGAAACCTCGCAACATTTAAAATGTACATGGGTGAGTAATTGAAATTTCATAGCATTCAAGACATATACCTCGTGTGGGAAAGTGAGACTAGTCATAGAATCATAGAATCCCGAGTGTGGAAACAGGCCCACACTGACCTTCCAAAGGGTAACCTATGCAGACTCATTCACCTACCCTACTACCCTACATTTTCCCTAACTAATGCACCTAACCTACACATCCTTGAACACCATGGGCAATTTAGCATGGCCAATTCACCTAACCTGTACATCTGTGGATTGTGGGAGAAAACTGGAGCACCTGGAGGAAACCCACGCAGACTTGGGGAGAATATGCAAACTCCACACAGACAGTCACCCGAGGCTGGAATCAAACCCATGCCCCTGTGAGGCAACAGTGCGAACCACTGAGCCACCATGCCGCCCTCCATGCCACTGACATTAGTATAGGTAGTAGTATATTTTTTGGCAGCGCAGACCTAATGAGCCAAAGGGCCTGTTCTGCACTGCATGATTCCATGGTTCTAAGTAACAGACGCTCGCTAGAAAAGGCAATGTGAGTTTCTCACCAGCTCTACGGCCAGTGGGTGAAACCTCCATTATCTTTACTAAATATTACATATGTTTTTCAATATGGAAGATCATTTACCTTAGCACACCCATGAAAGAGCTAGCCATGACTGATGGGGCTATCCTTCTCTTTTTCAAACCCCAATTTATCAGAGCTAAGAATAAGAAGGAGAAGAGAATTGTAGATGAGGAGAAATGTTGACAGAAAGCAATGTAAGAATGGTTATCCTTACCATGTGATGTAATAAAGAAACGTATCTGGTTAAGCTTTATTCTGTTTATTTCTTCCCCTTCATTTTCCTCCCCTGAAATTGATAAGTATGTGGGGATGGAGATTCACCTTCACTCAATTGGCTGAATGAATGTCAGGCTAGTGTCACTGGGTATTGTTCAGGAGGGCGATAATGTTGCTCACTCAAATTTGCTAACAGCCACTCGTGATGAACCACCTTGGTCTTTATTTTCTGTTTCAGATTCCTTCACGCAAATGTCACTCCCACTACACAGAAAACAAAGATAATTGCATAGATAGATTCCACCTCAGATTATTTGTTAATCCCTGTGGAGATGTTCATAGTGAGCATTTGGAGAGATGACTTGGTGGTGACTCCCTTTCAGAGTCAAATAACCTGCTCAAGGAATGGGGCTGGTGGGGAGTTAAAGACCAACTGCGAGGTGGCCTGCCAAGTTTCAGCACTGATCTCACTGTCATTTAATTGGGAGTACAGTTAGTGGGTACCGACAGCAAGTCATTATTGGGGTCTGAAAGAAGATGTCTGTTAAATGTGATGCTATAATTGAGCAGCACTTGCTGAACAGTCATGAGTACGCTCAAAGCTACATCATCAACCAGTTTAAGACAATTAGACAAACTCACAACATGCCTCATTTACACTTGCTGCACACACTGTGACCCATTCTCTGCAAACAAAAAGACTTTGCTCCATTTTTTGAATTGTTTAGAAATTTAAAGTCTTCCATTGCTTTCTCCATGGTTAATATCTCAGCTATTCATAGGCAATTTGCCAAGCAATTAGCATTCTTTTCTCGTATATTATAAACTGTTGCACTCATTTGAAATTCAACATTTTGCATTTGTCCTGATGAGCGCAAGGCAAAAAGCTTTGATAATCTGTCTCTCATCTCAGGAATATTTACATTTAAGGTACTAGATAGATACAAGTTGTTGCTGTTGTTATTATTGACTTACTCATGACCATAAGGCTGGGGAGGTGGGCGGAGGTGGGGGATGGGGGGGTTACATCAGTTTTGTTCAGTTTGTAACCTCCCTTGGATCAGAAATTCCATGCAATCCCGATACCATTTCAGCCAGGACTGACCAGTGGCAGACTTTTTTAAATTAATTCTCTCATGGGAACATTGGGGTCACCATTTATTGTCCACTTCTTGAGAAAGCGGTGGTGACATGGCTTCTTGAACTGCCCCAACTCATGTAACTGTAGGTTGATTCATAATGCCCCAAGGAAGGGTATTCCAAGATTTGACTCAGTGACACTGAAGGAACCGTGGTCTATTTCCTAGTCTGGTGTCAGTTTATCTCATTTCATTGAAATGGTTGGTTTGTAAAGGAGTGTGATGCCAACAGCATGGGTTCAATTCCCATCACTGTCTGAGATTACCATGAAAAACTCTCCTTCTCAAACTCTCCCCTCACCTGAGGCATGGTTGCCCTCAGGTTAAATCACCCGTCATCTCTTTCTAATCAGAGAGCGGTCCTATGGTCTGGTAAGACTACTGCGACTCACATACTCATTTCCAAGTTTGGATGGTGGGTGACTTGGACTGGAACTTCCAAGTGGCGGTGTTCCATACATCTGCTGCTCTTGTCATTCTAGATGGAAGTGGTTGCTGTTTGGAAGATGCTATCTATGGACCTTTTCTAGTGAATTTCTGCAGTGCATCTTGCAGATTGTGCACACTTCAACTGAGCACCAGTGGTGGAGGGAGTAGTTTATGAGGGTTAGGAATTAAAACTGTGAGGACTTCAATCTGTCAAAGGAATCTGATGCACCCCTCTTCCTTCCCTAAGCTCCATACTGCCTGCTTTCTGCTACCAGTTAGAATGGCGTTTGCAGTGGCCAATATCAGAGCGAGATTTTCACAGAACCCCGACACTGTGGAAAGAGGCCATTTGACCCATCGAGTCAACACCGACTCTCCGAAGACCCAAACCCTCACTCTCCCCCATAACCCCACATTTACCATAGCTACCCCACCTAGTGTGCACATCCCTGGATCCTATGGGTCAATTTAGAATGGCCTGTGGGAGAAAACTGGAGCACCTGGAGGAAACCCACCCAGACACGGGGACGCTTCGCTTCGGCGGGTCGGTGTGGACTTGTTGGGCCGAAGGGCCTGTTTCCACACTGTAAGTAATCTAATCTAATCTAATCTAATCTAATCCCTGGATCCTATGGGTCAATTTAGAATGGCCTGTGGGAGAAAACTGGATCACCTGGAGGAAACCCACCCAGACACGGGGAGAGGGTCCCTGGCGCTGTGAGGCACCAGTACTAACTATTGAACTACCATGCACATCGAATGCAAGAATTCTAAGGAGGCTCGCCTGAGTTACGAGAACTTCTAACTCTGTAATCAGTCCTTCGCCCTGTATGAGCCCTGCAGTACACAGTGAACCCTAGACTTTATTCAAAGCTTGTTTAAAAGAAAACACATAGGAATGGGATAATAAACGTTACTAATATCTGCTTTCAAGATGACAGATTAGCACGACCAGTTAATCAAAGCGATTAGCATATTTATTTGTGTAATTTGATCACGACAGTAATTCCTTTTATAATAAGATTTACAAGTGCAAGTGATTAAGTAATTAGCTTCCATCTCCACAGATTAGAATTCCTCCAAGTTCCGCTCATTCTGGTTATCGATGATTACAGCGCTTAGTTTATAGTAACTGTTCCCCTCAATGAGGTTCATCTGTTCTTGGTCAAAATTAAAGTGTTTATAAATGACTTTGCCAACACTGGAGAGAAAATAGAGCCCCTTTATACCCATTTGCTCCAGGTTCCCAGTCCGAAGCCGCTCCTTTATTCACAAGAAGCGTACACAAGGGAAATAAGTACTGCGTATTAAATTCAATTGAAAAATTATGTACACTTGATAAAATAAGGCATACTTTTCAGTGCTCGCATATCTAAAAACAGCCATCAAGGATCCCTTTGTTGCTGCACAAGCAATTGCCTGAGGGGTGAAAACTATTTCTCAAAAGTTCTATACTTACTCTCATATTTACAAAGTAATTTGATGGTTAGTGTTAATTTCCTAAATGCGCACATTAAAGGCCGTGCGGGAGAAAATTTTGAAAGAGAAAATCATAAAAACAGCAGAGAATCAGCAAAATTGCTACCATGTGTGCTGCCCTGCCAACCAGATTGCAGTATAACTGCGTTTGACCTATTGAACCTTTGCCAAATCAATTTTAAAGGCAATGTTCTCTAATGAAGGCCTAATTTTTATTGCCACTCCATTGACTTCAAAGTAGTTCAAGTTGCCAAACATAATTTCGCTAGAGGTATTTTCAGGTGCAGTACAAATGGCTCATAAATAATTTCCCCATTAGGCTATTTTCCCATTAAGTATCCCCCCCCCTTTTTTTCAAGCATTCTTTGTCTGCTATATCATAATTAAAGATTTCTTGGGTTTGCAGATTAATCGGAGAGTTAGTGCTGTTTGGTTTTGAAAATAACAGTGTAATTGGGATTGGTTTTTTTCAATAAGAAAAGCCATTATTAAAGAGCAGAAGGCATAGGAAAACATATACAGCAAAATAGAGCTTTTGTAAGCCACAAATTCTTCACACAGCATGTGGACATTTATAACCTCGTTCATTGTAATTCTCTATCATTCATTGTTTCACAGAGTAAGCTGAGGTTTCCATGAAGCCTAATGCTCAGTACGGTAGATGCAAACTTGGGAAATCACTGTTAGTTCCTTGTTTTAAGTACATTTCAGTCAAAGGAGCTTCTGAATTAATAACTGCTGCTAACAGCAGAGAACAGCATGCTCCATTGGATGTGGATGAACCAACTTCCCAGCACAAGTTTGGTTTGAAACTTTCTTAATTAACTTCTGGGTAAAATACAATGATCTGGACAGGCCAATAAAATAAAAACAACTCAAGCTAAATCCCCAATCAAGGTAGAAAGCAAGAAAGAGAGAAAACTTGAGAGAAATGGCACATCTTTAATGCTGTCTGTGATGTCCCAAAGTGCTGTGAAGCTGAGGTGTAGTTTTTTGAGGTGTAGTCATTATTGTTCTGTTGGAGAAATTGCATCCAGTTTGCAAATTGGACATCAAAAATATAATAACCAGAATGCACAGTTTTACCAATGTTGGTTGAGGGATAAATATTGGTCAGAACAGTGAAACGAACTCACCTTCTGTTCCTCAAGACAGTGCTGTGGGATCTTTTGTGTCAGTCGAATAGGGGCTACTTTCTCACCCAAAAGACGACACATGCAGTGCTGCCTTCATTCTGTGGTAGAATTTTGTGCTCCATGCTCTGGAGTGGGACTTGAACCCTCAACCCTCTTGATTCAGAGGAGCATCACCTCAGCTGCTGTCAGGTAATGAAAGGAAAACTCAATCTGCTTTGAATTACTAACTAGCCAGATCTTTACACCTTTCCTTAAACTGTTGTTGCCACTTGCAGCACACACGCTTCCAAAATCCTTGACCACTCCGCCTTCCTCCCCTCAAAGCACATTCCTTTGACCTCACTTTAATTAGGTGGGTGTCTTTTGGCATTTCTTGCTCATGCCTAATTCAGCGAGAGCTGAGTGCCTTGCTCAGCCATTTCAGGAGGTAGTTGAAAGTGCTGTGGGTCTGGAGTCACATGTAGACAAGACCAGGTAAGGATGACAAATTTCCTTCCCGAAAGGATATTGGTCAACCACAGGTTTATTTAGCAACAATATTCTGATGCTAGCTTTTAATTCCATATTTATGATAGAATCATAGAACTTAAATTTTATGATTTTTCGTGATGGGCCTGGGCCTTTGATTTTGTGCTTAAAAATGTGTTGCTGGAAAAACGCAGCAGGTCAGGCAGCATCCAAGGATCAGGAGAATCGACATTTCGGGCATAAGCCCTTCTTCAGGAATGAGGAGGGTGTGCCAAGCAGGCTAAGGTAAAAGGTAGGGAGGAGGGACTTGGGGGAGGGGCGTTGGGAATGCGATAGGTGGAAGGAGGTTAAGGTGAGGGTGATAGGCCGGAGAGGGGGTGGGGGCGGAGAGATTGGGAAGAAGATTGCAGGTCAAGAAGACGGTGCTGAGTCTGAGGGTTGGGACTGAGAAAAGGTGGGGGGAGGGGAAATGAGGAAGCTGGAGAAATCTGCATTCATCCCTTGTGGTTGGAGGGTTCCTAGGCCTGGAGGAAGAGCGACTCATCTTCCACACATTTTTAAACTGTGATCCCCAGGATCTGCACTCCTCACTTTCTCCTTTGATTTTGTGGTCCAGTGATGTCACTAATAATGAAACCATGTTAACCTCTTTAATATTTCATTCTTTAGTTTATCCTTACACCTTTATTCAATTCTGTTAAAAATGCCATGGAATTACAGTGATAAAGGTGATTTGTGGACATTAGGTGAAGTTAGGATCAGTTTTCTTGTCAAATTCTCAGTGACCATTATCTCACTAACACTCAATGCCCAGAATCACACATGGCTGTTTTCCACAACCCATCACTTTCACAGTGAGTTAAAAGATTGGACATTCATAATTTGATTGACAATTCAAAGAGGTTATTAAAGAATTAGCCACATTTGATCTGGGGGTGTGGGTGTTTTGTACAATCTATCATCACAGTGGGTTGGACAAGTTATCAGAGGAACCCTAGCATCCCAATATGTGTCTGCCAGATCCCTAATTTCACCTGTGGTCACCTCTGACCTGTTTCCAGAGTAGGAGACTGCATTTCATCCTGCATCCACCTCACCAATCCCAACAAAGATCTTATTGTTTTCATGAGGTTAAGTGTGACAAGCTGGAAAACCTCCAAGTCCTACTTCCTGACTCGGATGCAAAACTCCAGGCCCGTCCCTGCAACAACACAGCACTTCCTCAACACTGAACAGGAGTGTAGATTTTGACTTTTTGTCTCGAGACTTGGAGTGGGTTTCGAACTTGGAACCTTGAGACTCGGAAGTTGCTACCAACAGGGGTATGGCTCACAAAGAATGCTTGATCGGAAAAAGTACAAAGGCTTCCCACAACTATTTGACCTATCGTATTAAGTTAGCTGGTTCACATTTGTGCAAATTTTCCCCACCCAATCCCAGCTTCCTCATCATGAAACATCAGCTGCACCAAAGTTAAGGTTTTTCTTTGGACCAGTTGTTTGCAGTAATCGAATTTGAATAGACCCGTGCTGACGAAAATCTATTCCATATTATATTTCTTCTTCCCCTCTGTAACTTGAATGCATTCTGCAATATCTGCAAGGAGTGAAAACAAAACTGCCTGGACGCTATTTGCACTGTAGACATTCAAAAAGAATTTATTGCAAAAGAAGGGGGGTCTCTTAATGAGTGATCAAATAGAGGAAACATTGCCAAAATGTTTCAGACTTTAGACAGCCTGTAGTAAGGTCACAAACTGGGAAGTACCAGTTGTAAGACGTAGACTCTCTCCTCAAGAAAGCCAGATAAAATGCCTTAAATTTAGCTGGGAATGCGTTCCGTCCCCTTCCCCCTTAAACCCCAGAGGCTGAGTGGCATTTTGTAAATCACTGTATGTATTTTCATTGAAGGAATCCATTCATGGAAGTCATTATAACATGAAAAATACTAAGTTAAAAATCACACAACACCAGGTTATAGTCCAACAGGTTTAATTGGAAGCACACTAGCTTTCGGAGCGACGCTCCTTCATCACCTGGTGTTGTGTGATTTTTAACTTTGTACACCCCAGTCCAACACCGGCATCTCCGAATCATGAAAAATATTAAGAATTCTCTTGTTCTGCATGTATCGGTGTTGTCCAAGCCCAATAAACCTGCATACATCATGGAAAATTGACTTTTCTGTTATGGTGGCCGATAAAACAAATCAAGAGAGTGGAGAGGGGTTAAGTGGGTGACTGAGATGAGTATCAGATTCCAGTGGTGCAAAGGGACCTGTTTCTTTTCCTCTTTCACTATTAGCTTTGGTTGTTATTGTTGTACTCCAACATAACTATCTAAGTCTGCATCTCTTAAATATGTTTGCAGACGTCGCTGGCTGCATCTGTTGGCCAGCTCGGATTTTAATAGGGCCAGTCAAACCGCACATTTAGCAGCAAAGTGAAATCTGGGATCCGAGAGCAGCCAAACCAAATTAGCAAATTATTGAAAGCACCACCTCAAGGGGGATGAGTTCACACTGTTTCATGTTTTCTGTTGTTTGTGTTGGAATCGCGGTTGAAGGAAACAAAATTCCCAGGTCAAGCTTTTAGACATGTTTTTGACCCACTCAGCTACCCTGTCCAATTGTTCTGCATTTGATTACGTGAGCCCATTGATTACTGATGCTCACTGCATTTGATTGGTTCAGGCTGGATGTGGATTGTGAGAAAAGGAACCAATCTGTTGAAAGGGCTGGAAATCTGAGCTAGATGCATTGAGTAGATACTTTAAAGCATTGGATCTAAGATATAGGAGCAGTATTGGGCCATTCGGCCTATCAAAAACAGCATGAATAGTTGTTCCAGATGGAGAAACCAATACGATCTCTGCTCAACAAATAGCAATAAAGATGATAGAAGGAAGTTTAAATCTGCTGATTCTTGCTTTTTTCCTTTCCTCAGTGGGACATCTGCTAATGCTGTAGGATCAATGGATTTCAAGGTTCGAGAGCTATTTGCTTTCTACAAGGATGGACAGTTCAGACAAAGCAGTGAACCATGAGGATAGAATCCCTACAGTGTAGAATTCAGCCCATACCAACCCTCTGAAGAGAATCCCACCCAGACTCACCTCTTACCCTATTCCAGTCACCCTGCAATTCCCATGGCCAATCCACCTAACCTACACATCTTTAAACTGTGGGAGGAAACCCATGCAGACACGGGGACAACTTGCAATCTCCACACAGACAGTAACCCAAGGCTGGAATCAAACCCAGGTCCCTGGAGCTGTCAGGCAGCAGAGCTAACCACTGAACCACCATGCCACCCAAGCAGGTTCACTCATACATTGTCTCTGAGAAGAAAGGAAGCAAATATTCATGCAACACACAAAAAGGAACACCTATGCTTGATATGGCAGCAGGTGATTTTGAAAAATAATTTGGTTCAAAGAAAAGTCTCATGATCGGATGATATGCATTCCACCAGAGACACCAATAAAAAACGGGAATAATCCAATAAACAATAGGTAGCAGCATCATGCATTGACATGTAAACTTGGCATAATCACTAATTAGTTAACTTGTAATCGATCAATTGAAAATAATTCTGATTCACAAATTAATAGGTGAAGGGACGGCTGGAAAATGGGAAGCCTTCAGAAATGAGATAATGAGTGTCCAGAGACAGCATATTGCTGTTAGGGTGAAAGGAAAGGCTGGTAGGTATAGGGAATGCTGGATGACTAAAGAAATGGAGGGTTTGGTGAAGAAAAAGGAGAAAGCATATGAAAGGTATACACAAGATAGATCGAGTGAATCCTTAGAAGAGTATAAAGGAAGTAGAAGTATACTTAAGAGGGAAATCAGGAGGGCAAAAAGGGGACATGAATTAGCTTTGGCAAATAGAGTTAAGGAGAATCCAAAGGGTTTTTATAAATATATTAAGGACAAAAGGGTAACGAGGGAGAGAATAGGGCCCCTCATAGGTCAGCAAGGCAGCCTTTGTGTGGAGCTACAGAAAATGGAGGAGATGGTTTGCTTCCAGTTCCTCGGGCTAGTGTGGCCAGAAACAGGGAGATAATGGACTTGAACGTGTGGTTGGGGAACTGGTGCAGGAAGCAAGGATTTAAGTTCTTGGATCACTGGGGTATTTTTTGTGGTAAACATAAATTCTACAAGAGAGACGGCTTGCACCTTAATAGGTTAGGGATCAGCATTCTGGCAGGCAGGTTTTCTACTGCAACACCGCTACATTTAAACTAAGTAG
>NC_057715.1:105377890-105405251 GCF_004010195.1 Chiloscyllium plagiosum | reverse complement strand
TCTTCACCCAGAGAGTGGTGGCTGTGTGGAATGCTCTGCCCCAGAGGGCAGTAGAGGCCTACTCTCTGGATTCATTTAAGAAGGAGTTGGATAGAGCTCTCAAAGATAGTGGAATCAAGGATTATGGAGATAAGGCAGGAACAGGATACTGATTAGGAATGATCAGCCATGATTATATTGAATGGCGGTGCAGGCTCGAAGGGCAGAATGGCCTACTCCTGCACCTATTGTCTATTGTCTATTGTCTACTAAACGAGTATTTTGCATCAGTGTTTATTGTGGAGGAGAACATGAAAGACATAGAATGTAGGGAAATGGATTGAGACATCTGGAAAAATGTCCATATTGCAGTGGAGGAAGTTCTGGATGTCTTGAAATGCATAAAGTGGAAAAATCCCCAGGACTGGATCAGGTGTACCCTAGAACTCTGAGGGAAGCCTAGAGAAGTGATTGCTGGGCCTCTTACTGAAATATTTGTATCATTGATAGTCACAGGTGAGGTGCCAGAAGACTGGAGGATGGCGAACATGGTGCCACTGTTTAAGAAGGTGGTAAGGACAAGCCAGGGAACTATAGACTGGTGAGCCTGACGTTGGTGGTGGGCAAGTTGTTAGAGGGAATCCTGAGCAAAGGGTATACATGTATTTGGAAAGGCAAGGACTGACTCGGGATAGTCAACATGGCTTTGTGCATGGGAAATCATGTCTCACAAACTTGATTGAGTTTTTTGAAGAAGTAACAAAGAGGATTGATGAGGGCAAAGCAGTAGACGTGATCTTAATGGACTTCAGTAAGGCGTTCGACAAGGTTCCCCATGGGAGACTGGTAAGTAAGATTAGATCTCATGGAATATAGGGAGAACTAGCCATTTGGATATAGAACTGGCTCAAAAGGTAGAAGACAGAGGATAGTGGTGGATGGTTTTTTTGCAGACTGGAGGCCTGTGACCAGTGGAGTGCCACAAGGGTTGGTACTGGGTCTACTACCTTTCATCATTTATATAAATGATTTGGATGTGAGCATAAGAAGTATAGTTAGTAAGTTTGGAGATGACACCAAAATTGGAGGTGCACCGTTCTCTCTTCTGTAGGAAGTGAACCATTTCTCTCCTCTTTAACTCAACTCTAAACCTGAGTGAAGGAAATACTCAAGACTCATATCAGGATCTCTTGATATTTTTGGAAATAGGACTCAGGAGCTGGAATAGGCTCTTTATGTTTGTAAGTTACTGATAGTACAGAATCAGTTCACTTACAACTTATTTATAACTCATAACTTACAGTTTTAGCTCAGTCCACTCCAATAACATACAGACATCAGTACCCTATTCCCTTCAAGTTAAACAAATCCATACAAAAATTATTCCTGTTAACTTGCTGAACTGCACTCACCCTATTGCCCACTTAGATGTGTACATTCCCTTTCTGCATGACCAATCCTACCTTGTAGATTGCTACCCCTATCCCTAACCATATTTCCCAAACTCATGGCCATGACAATGATTGCTGCAAACTCCTCTCACTTGTGGTTAATCTTTCTTACATCTTGCAACAATCTCACATCCTGGGTTCATGCTTAGTCTATTAACATAGGAAGGTATTTCAATGAGGCCGACTGTTTCAACAACCTCATCATAGTGTTGACACGAGTCTAACTCTAATGAACAGTTTTGGCGATTAGCATTTCCTAAAGATGTGGATACATACCCAGATATTTTGAATCATAGAGTTCGTTATCCTGTAAGCGCTGTTTTGCAGTTTGACAGCTTAGCCACAGGAACGCAATAGTCAAGGCAAGTCTTTTCAATCTTGGTTGAATGGTCTCTGCCGTTTCTTGCTCTGTACATTCAAGAAGTCACTTCGTTGTGTTTACCTTTGATTACAAATTTCTTTTTTTAGGTCCAGTTCCAAAGTCCCATGGCAAGAAGCTATACTTCGTCAACGTTTGAATATTGTCCATTATACACAGCCAATTTCCTTTCAGGACCATCACTTGAATTTTAATTGCATGCTTCATTAACTTGAATGTATTCTTGCTGAAGTCTAAACTGAATGACCTCAGCATTTCCCTACATTAAAGTCCATTTATCACAGTTTTTCTGATGAACTGAATCTATTAAATATCTTCTTGTAATTTTATGCAATCCTGGGCTGCAACAGAAGAGACACTACAATGAGCAATGGGATTTAAAGAGGGCTGGAGGTGAAGACTAAATTAAGTCTACCAAACATGAGGGCAGACAAAATCACTCATTATTCAATTAATACTGCTACAGATTAATACCCGTGTTTATTTTCTTATTCTAATTGCACATCACTATGTTGCTCACCCTCCCAAAATCTTATAAGAGCTCATTCATCCTCTTCTACCCAAAATGAGAACTTATAGCAATGATGGAAGGCTCTAACAAATATTTTTCTTTCCTCCAACTAGAATGGAGAAAATGAAGGTGGTGAGGTGACATTTAATCAGGCTTTCTGAATTATTAATGGTTTTTGAGCAGATAATTCCTCATGAATTGCTTCCACTGGTTTGTGGGTGGGTAACCAGGGGCGATGAACCCCATATATTCACAAGAGGAACCAAAGAGGAAAATAAGTGAGGATTATTTCCACCTAGTTTGTTAAGAGAGGTGCAATATTTTACCAAAATTGGTTGGTGAGACCATAGCATTTAAAAGATTAGATACATTTTCAAAAGAAGGGTGAAAAAGCAAGGAAATAAGGTGAGACAGAACCTTTTCAAGGAACTGTCACAATTGGATCAAAAGGACTTATTATCTATTCTGTTTGTGCAACAGAAAATTATTTAATTCAAGGAAAAAACATCTGTTAAGAAATGACAACGATTGGTGTATTGGACTTTTCAACCTTAGGAATGAATTTTTCTGTAAATGTATGGCACATGCAGGGTCATGGGGACTGATTAACAATGCAATATGCATATGGTGGCACCATTGTTTGGTGGCACATGCAGACTGGGTAGAATAACAATCTGGTCAGAGAACATTACATGGTTGTATCTCAAACAGCAGTGCAATGGCAATTAAGGCTCAGCTTGAAGAGCAACTTACACCGGTGTCATAGCAGTTAGATGTTGTTACAGCCATGACTCACTCCAGCACTTCTGCTATCAGGAGATCAATGAGGAGGCTACGTCTTGCCCATGCTATGCTGAAGTCAAGAGTGTGGTGTTGGAAAAGCACAGCAGGTCAGGCAAGAAGCAGGAGAACCGACGTTTTGGGCATAAGCCCTTCATCAGGAATGAGTGTCCTCAGATGCTGCCTGACCTGCTGTGCGTTTCCAGCACTACACTCTCGACTCTGATCCCCAGCACCTGCAGTCTTCACTTTCTCCATGCTGTGCTGAAGCCAATGCTTTGTCACTCTTGTGAGTTGTGAGGCAGAACACAGCGTGGTGTGGCAAAAAATCTGTCTTCTGAGCCTTTAGCACTATTCCCGTCTTGTCACAAGAGCTTTGGTGAGTTTGTGTCAGACCTTATAGCAGACTTAGAGAATCAGCATCTGTCTTTCTATAGCAACATTGCATTTCTGGATGTTTTTCATTATTTTATAAGACATGGATGTAGCCGGCAAGGTCAGCAGTTGTTACTCATCTCCAATTGCCCTTGTAATGAAAAATCGATGCAGAATTCAGCCAGTCGGCCCATCACATCTGTTCAGCCATTCGATCTTGATTGGTGTGCTTCTCAACTACATTCTGCTGTCTTCTCCCCATAACCTTTAATCCCCTGACTATCAAGAACCTATCTATCTCTGTCTGAAATACATTCAATGACTTGGCTTCTACAGTCTTCTGTGACAAATACTCCCACAGATTCACCAGCCTCTGACTAATTCCTCCTCATCTCAGTTCTAAAGATTCACTCCTTCACTTTGAGGTTATACCTTCAGCTCCTAGTCTCTCCTACTGGTAGAAACATATTTTCCACGTTCACTCTATGAGGGCCTCTCAGTATTTTGTAAGTTTCAATCAGAACCCTTCTCCTTCCAAATTCCATCGAGTACAGAATAAAAACCGAAAGAACTGTGGATGCTGGAAATCCGAAATAAAAACAGAAGTTGCTGGAAAAGCTCAGCAGATCTGGCAGAATCTGTGAAGAGAAATCAGAGTTAACATTCTGGATCCAGTGGGTCACCAGACCCTAAACATTAACTCTGATTTCTCTTCGCAAATGCTGCCAGGCCTGCTGAGTTTTTCCAGCAACTTCTGGCTTTGTGTCCATCGAGCACAGACCCAGAGTTCTCAATCGTTCCTCATATGACAAGCCCTTCATCCCCATGATCATTCTTGTAACCCTCCTGTGGACCCCCTCCAATGCCAGCATACTCTTCCCTATGTACAGGACTCAAAACTGTTCACAATATCCCAAATGCAGTCTGACCAGAGCCTTATAGGAAATTAAGAACATAAGAACTAGGAGCAGGAGTAGGTCGTCTGTCCCTTTGAGTCTGCTCCGCCATTCAATAAGATCATGGCTAATCTTTCCGTGGACTCAGCTCCATTTACCTGCATTTTCACCATATCCATTAATTCCTTTATTTTTCAAAAAAGTATCTACTTCAGTTTTAAAAGTGATTACTGGAGTAGCATCACCTACTTCCCTGAACAAGGAATTTCATAGCTGAACAATCCTCAGGTTGAAGAAGTTCCTTCTCAGTTCAGTTCTAAACCTGCTCCCTCTCAGCTTGAGACCATGCCCTCTTGTCCTAGCTTCACCTGCCAGTGGAAACATCTTATCTATTTCTATTTTATCGATTCCCTTCATACTTATATATGTTTCTGTCAGAACCCCCACATTCTTCTGAATACAAATGAATATAATCCCAATCTACTCAGCCTCTTCTCAAAAGCCAACCCCCTCAACTCCGGAAACAACCTAGTGAACCTCCTCTGCACCCCCTCCAGTGCCAGTACATCCTTTCTTAAGTAAGGAGACCAAATCTGCACACAGTACTCCAGGTGTGGTCTCACCAATACCTTGTACATCTGTAATATTACCTCTCTGCTTTTAAACTCAACCCCTTATACAGCCTCAGAAGTACATCCCTGTTCTTGCATTCAAGCCCTTTTGAAATGAATGCTAGCATTGCAATTGCTTTCCTCACTGCTAACTGAATCTGCATGTTAATCTTAAAAGTTCTAGTTCAGGAATCCCTTAAGTCCCTTTGTGCTTCAGATTTCTGATGCTTTGCCCCATTTAGAAAATAGTCAACATCTCTATTCTTCCTGCCAACGTGCATAACCTCACACTTCCCTACATTGTATTGCATCTGCCACTTATTTGTCTACTCTCCTAGCCTGTCTAAATCCTTCTTCAGTCTCTCTGGTCCCTCAACATTACTTGTTCCTCCACCTATCTCCTAGATGTTTCAGAGGACAATTATTTCTATGCATAGTATTATGCCTCATTGGCATTGTTCGCTGTAAATCATGATAACTCTTCCCAGAGTCATCACAAAAGTTAAAAATGTTATATCAAGTTGTGCAAAGTTTACAAAATATATGTCTGATATGTCGAGTTCACAGAATACATTGACCAGTAGCTGAACTTAACAAGAACTATTATTTATTAAAAATAAATAGATCCCAACCACAGGTAAACAGCTATGAATTGTCAACATATAATTCTACTAGTTAAAACTCTAATGCTGTTCTTAAAATCTCCAATACACGCACACAGACTCAGATAAAAAAAATGGGAGGGAAGAAAAGCATGGGGAAAGCAATATTAATAGCACCAGTCCACAGGATTCAAGGGGATGTTCATTTGTTTCGCAAATCATCCAGTTCCCTGATCTTTTCCTGCTGGTTCTTTCATTTCTTCACAGGAGATACAGATCAAATTATAAAGTCTCTGATTTATTGGTTAAAAGCAGCAGCCTACAGCAACTGATGGGAGAAAACTTTGTTTAGCTTCAGGTATTTTCAGTAAAGAGAGATCAGGACAATAACCCTTCCAGAAGTCCAAAACCTTCTCACTGTACTGATCAAACCCACAAGCTGTTTAGCTGCCTTGAATCACTCAGAGAATCCTGACTGGTCACAATACCACAAACCAATCAGCAAGCTGTTGTCAACTGATTCTCACTTTGTATACTCACCTTGGTGCCATGCTGCCAACTGGTAAACCCTCTCCTAATATTTGCAAAGCAATTCCTTCCTCAGTCCTTTGTTGCAGGTTAGCATGAAAATCCTGTCTTTTGATCTCACCTGTTGCCTAAGATATGGTGGCCCTCAGGTTAAGCTCATCGCCCTATTGAGACTGCAGCCCTATAGACCTCTGGGGCTATATCAACATAACATTATCTTTGTTACAAAGCAGTCCATTTCTCAATTCAGTCGACAATTAAAAATAAAGTGAAATAAAAGATGCTGTATTCACAATATGGAGGTACAACAGAGACTAATAGGGTAGGGGAATGGGTTTGGGTGGGATACTCTTTGAAGGGTTGGTGTGGACCTGTTAGGCTAAATGGACAGTTTCCACACTGTAGGGATTCTATGATTTAACATGTCGGCCAGACAGGATTAGGCTGGCAGATTTCCATCTCAAAACAACATTAGTGAACCAGATAGGTGTGACAATTAATAATAATTCCGGGAACACTATTTGTAAGGGTGACTGTTTCTAAGCTGCACAAGTGGCAGATGTGTTCAAGCCCATGGTCTGGTATGGTATCAGAGGATACCTCTGACCTACTGTGCCAAGGCTCAATGAGAGAAATCCAATGAGAAATTTTAACGTTAATTAAAATTGATTCCAAACGTTATCTCGGACATGAGGTGCGAACATTATGGAAGACATAGTCAAACTTTCAAAATAACTTTGGAAAGTGGGTTTCAAGGAGAATGGAAAATATCAGCTGGACAGAAAAATGAAGACATTTTATGAACAACAAATGAACAAGGAATTTTAGATTAGATTCCCTTCAGTGTGGAAACAGGCCCTTCGGCCCAACAAGTCCACACCGACCCTCTGAAGAGTAACCCACCCAGTCCCATTTCCCTCTGACTAATGTACCTAACACTATGGGCAATTTAGCATGGCCAATTCACCTGACCTGCACACCTTTGGAGTGTGGGAGGAAACCGGAGCACCCAGAGGAAACCCACGCAGACACAGGGAGAACGTGCATACTCCACACAGACAGTCACCCAAATACAATTAGGAAAAGGCAGGACTATTGGCCAAACATATTTTAAGAGATAATGGACTTGTAAAATATGAAGTGAATGGAAGATTTTCAAGATAAATGGAAAGAAAAAGTATATTCATTTTGAGCAGTTGGAAAACTGAAGGAAATTATTGTCAAAGAGAAGAATATGCAATGGGTAGAGAGATATGGAAGGAACACTATGGCCCAAGGGCCTGTGTTCAGTTGCAGCCCTAAATAATAATAGTGATCACTACTGTGTATATAATACCCACTCTTGCTTAACCTTGACCTTGACCTTCAAACTTACTTCTATACCACCTTCAGATTGATGACTCTTCCTCTGACGAAAATCCGAACTGACTGAGTCACCACTACTTCCCCATTCAGAGCTCAGATTAAAATTGCAGTCAATTCTCAATTACATTATGTGAGCTGATCTGCATATTGAAAAATCCCTGTTCCCAAGTAATGGGTCAATATCACAGCAGGAAGGTAGCGGGATCAATGGAGCAATGTAATTGACCCTCTTCGTTTTGAAATCCCCCACAAATGTATTCCTGCCAGGAAGAGTGAGAGTGGAGTTAAAATCAGGGCCACTTTGTCTCTGAGCCACAGGGACAGATTAAGTCCTGCGATAATAAAAAATAATTGAAATTTTAAATACAGGGTTTCGAAAGAGAAAACAAGTTATGCTTTTGAGTAATAATATTCTTTAATGTGCCATGCTTGAAGATAAACACAGCTAATGCAAATTATAGCCGCTTCATTAGGAAAAGAAAATAGAATTTGCATGATCTTTCATCAACAGTATTCAACATGCTGTAATAGTTACACCAAACTAGTTTCTTTGTTTTTATTCTAGTACAAATTATATTAAAACGATTAAAAACTGCTCCCAGGAGGGACAGGAGAAAACTTGCAGGAGGAGAACGGTTGTTTTAAACAAAAATGTTTTCCTTTTATTCCACATCTCAGAAGGCTGAGATGTAGAGTTCCTTCAAAGAATGTTTGTTTAATCATTTGACCAAATTACTTAAAATTAAAAAGAGAACAAAAAACCATAACAAAAATCTAAAGTATAAATAAAAGGTTGTCAGAAATACTAAGCAAAGAGTTCAAGGAAATTATATGTTCAAGGGATAAATGCTTCATTGGAACCAAAGAGAATGACAAGCCTGTCCTTTACATGTTAGCCTCCGGCTAGATTAGTCAGTTGTGCATTCAAGTCATTCCAGAGGTCTGAGTGCATAATCTAGGCTGATAATTTGGGTCAGATTTTCCGAGGAGTGGCAGTCACTTATAAGCGTGAGGTAATGCATTTCAGGAGGTCAAGCAGGAAAAGGAAATACACAATAAATGGGAATATATTCAGAGCAACAGATGAAGTGAGAGATCTTGGTGTGCATGTACATGGGTCACTAAAAGAAGATAAGGTTAAGAAGGCATATGGAATGCTCATCTTCATTGGCAGAGGTATAGACGAAGGAATGTAATAATAAAACTGCAGAGGACACTGGTGAGGCCACAGCTGGAGTATTGTGTCCAGTTCTGGTCACCACATTATAGAATGGAGGTAATTGCATAGAAAATTTACTAGAATGTTGCCAAGGCTGGAGAATTGAGGCTACGAGGAGAGATTAGAAACCTTAGGGTTGTTTTCCTTGGAACAGAGTAGGCTAAGATGTGATACGATTGCAGTGTACACAATTGTGAGGGGTAGAAACAGAATAGACAGGAGAAACCAATTTCCCCTGGCAGAGAACTCAAAATCCAGGGGTCATAGATTCAAGCAAATGGCAGATTTAGAGGAGATGGGGAGAAGAGCTTTTTTATGCAGAGACTGGTGGGTGTCTGGAAATTGCTGCCTGAGTTGGTGGTGGAGGGGGAGACTCTAGACTTTGTCAAAAAGTACCTGGATCTGCACTTTAAATGCTGTAAGTTGCAGGGCTGTGGGCCGTGTGCAGGAAGATGGGATTAGAAAGGGCATCTGGGTTTCTTTGGGTCAGCAGGGGCAAGATGGGCCAAATACCCACCTTCTGCGCTGCATCATTTCTATGGTTCCTGGTTAGATTGATACTCTGCTCCGACTTTATGTTAAGAAAGATTTCCAGATTTCTGAAAGGAGATTTGGATCATGGATCTCCTTTCTCTGAAAGGAGAAATGGGGAATGTACATTAATAGAACATAGAATATTACAGTGGGGTACAGGCCCTTCAGCCCTCGATGTTGCTCTGACCTGTGAAACCAATCTGAAGTCCATCTAACCTACAATATTCCATTTTCATCCATATGTCTATCCAATGACCATTTAAATGCCTTTAAAGTTGGCGAGTCTGCTACTGTTGCAGGCAGGGCGTTCCAAGCCCTACTACTCGCTGAGTTAAGAAACTACCTCTGACATCTGTCCTATATCTATCGCCCCTCAATTTAAAGCTATGGCCCCTCATGCTAGCCATCACCATTTGAGGAAAAAGGCTCTCACTGTCCATCTTATCTAACCCTCCGATTATCTTATATGTCTTAATTAAGTCACCTCTCAACCTTCTTTTCTCTAACAAAAACAGCCTCAAGTCCCTCAGCCTTTCTCGTAAGACTTTCCCACCATACCAGGCAACATCCTAGTAAATCTGCTCTGAACCCTTTCCATAGCTTCCACATCCTTCCGATAATGCGATCACCAGAACTGAACACAATACTCTAAGTGTGGCCGTACCAGAGTTTTATACAGCTGCAGCATGACCTCATAGCTCTGAAACTCAACCCCTTTACCAATAAACACTAACACACCGTATGCCTTCTTAACAACCCTATCAACCTGAGTGGCAACTTTAAGGGATCAATGTACATGCAATCCAACAGTGTGTTCACACTTATCTCGTTCACTAATGTCCTTTTGACCATGCTAAATTGCCAATAGTGCCCAGGGATGTGCAGACTAGGTGGATTAGCCATGGGAAAGGCAGGCTTATATGGATTGAATAGGGAGGTGGGTTTGGGTGGGATGCTGTTCAGAAGGTCACTGTCAACCCGATGGGCTGAAAGGCCTGCTTCCACACTGTAGGGATTCTATGATTAGAATGTACATCCAAGAACATCTGGTGGCCTTCAAGTGAAGTGGAGAAAACAAGATTTCATAACTGTGGGAGACAGGCTGAATGAGCAAGAGAATCCAGTCTGTCTTTACAGATGCTGGTGGGGCTGCTCAGTACTTCCACCACTTTCCATTTTTAACTGCATTTAAAATCATTGTTAATAGCTGACAGGGCCCCTTTAAATGTACATACACATGAACGCTTTTTTGCTTGTTTGTCAATTTGAGGCATGTGTTCAGTGGTTACCATCACAAATGAGTGAGTTTACATTCGGGAACTGAGACAATGAATATTGTTACCATCATAAAGAAATATATATGTTCCAAGCGAAGGAAGTAAGACAAGTGGTATGCAGAGCAATTTAGTGTAAATTGTATTGTGTTCCAGGATATTAGGTACATCTGGAATATTACACAGTCAAGTGTTTTCATCTGGGGATTTAGATTGAGCACACATTTCTTCATTTGGTAAGTAGCCATAATTGGGGCAGACTGATTGTTTGTTTATAACTTATTCTCGAACAAAATCATTTTATGCGAGTGAGGTATTTTAATAAATTAATGTGCATAATTGGATAATACCATGGCACCACGTCTATCCTTTATTTATGGAAGCTCGTTAAGGCAATTGATTTACTGTTTTACAGAAAAAGGAATAGAATTGTGGAATGAGACTCTCGAAATTCTGGTGGTTCTGTGTGTGAGAATCAGGATCTGTTTTAATTCAATCACCATGAAGGTTCAACCTTAACTCGGCAGAAGAATTGCAAATGCATTGCTATCTTAAACAGTCTCTGCACTCAGTATGATTTCCATTTGTGAAGGTGTGTTGCTCTAAGCCAAATAATTATTGCAAAATATAATGTATGACGAAGGGCCATTTAACTCAGAAGTGTTGATTCCTGGAAAACACTACTATTGCCACCATGGAACCCAAAGAGAAACAGAAATAGGCTGGAGAAACCCAGCAGACCTGAAAGTATCCACAGAGATGTTTTGAGTCCAATATGACTATCTTCAGAACTGAAAAGAAAGATTGAAAAAGTTGGGAAGGACCAAGTGGAAAACAAGGGAAGGTCAGAGACTGGTGAGAGGGTGGTGGAAATCAAGGTGCCACATCATGATTATGGAGAAGAGAAAAACATATCGAGAGTGGAGCATGTGGACCTGTGAGGGAACCCAATAAAGAGCGATAGAGAGGGGCATACTGAACGAGGCTCAATGCCTGGGAAAGAGCAGAGCAATGGACCTATGAAGGAACACAGCAGAGAGTTAGAGGAATAAACAGAGCAAAGCTCAGGCCTACAGTTACCTGAGAGAGGAGAGGCAGTGGATCCGCAAGAGTACACATTGGAGAGAGAGAGGAATGAGGACTCACTAGTGGCTTCCATCTTTTACTGTAAAACAAGTGGGCCTTTCACACCCAGTGAGGGAAAGGGGTTAGTGGCAGCCAACTCCCCCAAGCCTAAGTTGGTAGTGATTTGCATCATAGCACATGGTGATCAGTAGTGCAGTTGGAACTCAAATTAGCTGCTCCATACAACATGGTAGCAGTGGTGGGCATCATTGCCTGTTCCCACAAGATAAGAACGGAGAGAATTCTGGTGAGATCAGACAATTCCAGTAGACTCAGGAGCAGTAATGGACAATGGAACTTTAAAGACCTTGTGTTTTTAAGAATTACTGATAAAGTCATCAGCCACAGCAGCTGGACAGTCAAACAGCCCAGAGACAAACTCATGGAAAGATTACCAAAGGGAGAACCAGCACTTAATGTTAAAGCCTTTACATCAGACCCAGGAGGGGAAGCAAATGTGAGCTCAAAGCTAGTCTCACTGTGCAATTACTGATCCCATCGGGAAATGAGGATCTGTACAAGCAGTCCCAGTTACAGGTTCAGCAAGGATGTGAAAAGGCATCAGAGCTCTGTGAGTAAAGTTAAAGATCCCTGTGGGGCAAGGGAAAAACATCAATTTAAGGCTGTGGAACAGGTTGAGAAAGCTCAACCTGAAAAAGAATGCCTACTGCTCAACACGGGTCCCAGCAAATGAACCTGGAATTAGAATGAGAAAGGGGACATTTAAAAACAGAAACAGACAGCTTCTAATGGAAGAAGATAATAAAGAGACTGTTAAGGTTGCTGTAAGAGTAGGAAATCAATAGCGTAAACTGTGGTTCAGACGGGAAGAATTCAATAAGGCCTTAAGCACTGGCTTTTATTAGGAAAGATCATGGAAAAGAATGGATGTTATTTATTAAACCATAAAGATTAGGAATGTGGGTGAAGGTGGGGCGGTAATTCTTGATTATGCTCACAAAAAGACAGGAAACCTCAATTTTGCCTATGGAGGGAACAAAACTTCTGATTCAGAAACCTTTATTCAGGGCAGAAAGATACATGGGAAACCACATAAGCAGGGCCTAGAAATAAGCATTGGTAGATTATTGAGTTTGAAGTTTCGAAGATGTAAAATAAACCAGTACTGGTTTAAGCACAACTTAAAAGCTTTTAAGAAAAGGGAAATGTAATAACATTGACAAAGTACAAATCCACTTGTGAAACTTAACAAACCAGCAGTGAGATGTTACAAAAATTAAAAGGTTTTAAAATAACAAGAAGTAGCAGAAGATATAATGCTGCCTGGCAGATTTTTATCATGAATCGACCAAATAGAACAAAGAAACAGGTCCCTTGGAGAAATCAGTTCTTAAGATTTAGAATTTCCTCCAAACTAGACCGAAGGGCTTTTGCCCGAAACGTCGATTTCACTGCTCGTTGGATGCTGCCTGAATTGCTGTGCTCTTCCAGCACCACTGATCCTAAATCACAAGCTGATCAAATAAGTATACTATTCAATGGGACTTCCCCCTGATGATATTGTAACTTGCCAAGGCACAACAGAAGACACAGGTACTTTTGATGAATTTTGATGTGCTTTTGACAATTATGTTAATCTGAGTACAAATAAAATTCTTGAAACAGAAAGTTTTAACAAAGGAGTTCTATACCTAGGAAAATTCATAACTAATATCATTGATCTCTACAGATTAGTGCCAAACTGTGACTATAAAACTTTGAAGAGTCATTAGAGTCAAAATTGTCGTTGACATTACTAATGAGTCTTTGTCAGATTTATGTCGAGAGTGTGGTGCTGGAAAACCACAGCAGGTCAGGCAGCATCCGAAGAGCAGGAGAATCAATGTTTCAGGCAAAAGCACTTCATCAGGAATTAGGCTTGTGGGTTGGGGCTGAGAGATAAATGGGAGTGGGGTGAGGTTGGAGGGAGGTAGTTGGGAACGTGATAGGTGGATGAAGGTGAGGGAGAAGATGATAGGTCAGAGGGGTCAGTGATGGACGGGTCTGGAGGGCTGTACCGAGTTGGAGGCTTGGGACTGATTTAATGTGGGGGGAGGGGAAATGAGGAAGCTGTTGAAATCCACATTTGTCCTCTGTGGTCACAGGATCCCAAGACAGAATATGAAGCGTTCCTCCTCCAGACGTCGGGTGGTAACGGTTTGGCAGTGGAGGAGGCCCAGGATCTGCATGTTCTTGACGGAGTGGGAGGGGCAGTTGAAGTGTTCATCCACGGGGTGGTGGGATTGATGGGTGT
This sequence comes from Chiloscyllium plagiosum, assembly GCF_004010195.1. Taxonomy (NCBI): domain Eukaryota; kingdom Metazoa; phylum Chordata; class Chondrichthyes; order Orectolobiformes; family Hemiscylliidae; genus Chiloscyllium; species Chiloscyllium plagiosum. The sequence goes on along the minus strand of NC_057715.1, from coordinate 105,391,368 downwards.
GGTTGTCTCAAAGATGTTCTCTGAAATGATCTGCAACAAGGCATCATGTCTCCCCGATGTAGAGGAGACCACACCGGGTGCAATGGATGCAGGAGATGACACTGGGAGAGATGCAGGTGAATTTCTGATGGATGTGAAAGGATTCTTTGGGGGCCTTGGGTGGAGGTGAAGGGGTGAGGTGTGGGCATAGGTTTCATACTTCCTGCAGTGGCAGCGAAAGGTGCCAGGAGTAGGGTGTGGGCTGGTGTGGGGTGTAGACCATCTCGGCAACCTCCCTCCCCTTGCTGGACCTCACCATCACTGTCTCTGGCAACCGACTAACCACAGACATATACAATAGGCCCACTAACCCCCACAGCTACCTAGAATACACCTCCTCCCACCCTACCTCCTGTAAAATCACCATCCCTTATTCCCTTGTGCCTCCACCACACCTGTTCCCAGGATAACAAATTCCATCTCAGGAAGTCCCAGATGGTCTTCTTCCACAATCGCAAATTCCCTTCCGAGAGGAAGTGGTGGAGGCTGGTACAATTGCAACATTTAAGAGGCATTTGGATGGGTATATGAACAGGAAGGGTTTGGAGGGATACGGGCCGGGTATTGGCAGGTGGGACTAGATTGAGTTGGGATATCTGGTCGGCATGGACGGGTTGGACCGAAGGGTCTGTTTCCATGCTGTACATCTCTATGACTCTATAACGTGGTTGACGATGCCCTCCAGAGCATCTCCTCCACTTCACGCACAGTCACCCTTGAACCCCACCTATCGCAAAGCAACAAAGACAGAAACCCCCAGTCCTCACCTTCAACCCCACAAACCTCTGCATACAACGCATCATCCTCCACCACTTCCACCACCTCCATATGGAGCCCACCACCAGAGATATATTTCCCTCTCCGCCCCTATCAGCGTTCCAAAAAGATTATTCCCCCCGCAACTCCCTCGTCAGGTCCACACTCCCTACCAGCCCACACCCCAATCCTGGCACCTTTTGCTGCCACCACAGGAAGTGCAAAACCTGAGCCCACACCACTCCCCTCACTTCTGTCCAAGGCCCCAAGGGATCCTTCCATATCCGTCAGAAATTCACCTGCACCTCTCCCAATGTCATCTACTGCATCCGTTGCACCTGGTGTGCTCTCCTGTACATCGGGGAGATAGAACACCTTCTTGCTGATCGTTTCAGAGAACATCCCTGGGACACCCGCACCCACCAACCCCACCACTCTGTGGATGAACACTCCAACTCCCCCTCCCACTCTGTTAAGAACATGCAGGTCCTGGGCCTTCTCCAGCACCAAACCGTTACCACCGGACGTCTGCAGGAGGAACGCCTCATATTCTGCCTTAGGACCCTGCAACCACACAGAACAAATATGGATTTCAACAGCTTCCTCATTTCCCTCCCCCAAGCTAAATCAGTCCCAAGCCTCCAACTCGGCACCGCCCTCTGGACCCGTCTTCATCACTGTCCCCTCTTGTCTTCCCCCTCACCTCCACCCACCTATCGCTTTCTCAGCTACCTCTCCTCAACCCCATCCTGCTCCCATTTATCCCTCAGCTCCGACCCACAAGCCTCATTCCTGATGAAGGGCTTATGCCCGAAACGTCGATTCTTCTGCTCCTTGGATGCTTCCTGACTGGCTGTGCTTTTCCAGCAACACACTCTCGACTCTGATCTCCAGCATCTGCAATCCTCACTTTCTCCTCCTTTGTCAGATTTATGCCAGTCCAAACAATATTTTACAATGGAGTAAGTTATTCAGATTCTACAGAAAGCAGAAAGCAGGAAAAATCTCAGACAGAGGAGAGGGGCAACCTTATGACCATGGCAGCAACCAAATCCATTCATGTCTGGGGTGTAACAACCCTAAAATGATACCTGACAAACCAACACAATGAGTCCTGACAGCAAATTCAACCTCTAAAATTGCAACCTATTTTTACACATCTTCTTGAAGTGACTTATTGTTTTAATGATATAACATTTCTTGTTAATAGCTGTAGACTGTTGACACTACTTCAGTAAATGTTTTAAAAGCTAAGATAGATTCTTTTCGAACGGTAAAGGAATTAAGTGGAGCTGAGTCCATGAAAAGATCAGCGCTGATCTAATGGCAATACAGGCCCGAAGGGCCAGATGGCCTACTCCTGCTCCTAGTTCTTATGTTCTTATGCCAAATGATCTGACAAGACAGCGACACTCGCCCCTTTACCAATCTTGAGCATAATGAGATTTCCATAGACGTCAACAGGTTTGGCCAAACTTGAGTTGGTTGGATCACCAATTTCCGCACCTTTGCAGAATTACATTACATTGGGCACCTTTTCTAATGCCAGTGGTTCTATCGTATTAACATCTTTGTATGAGTAGCCAATTGAATCTTTGTTACTCTAAAGTTGCAACCTATTTTTACACATCTTCTTGAAGTGACCTATTGTTTTAATGATATAACATTTCTTGTTAATAGCTGTAGACTGTTATGCTTATTCTGTAATACTGATACTGACTTTTAGCATCTGCAAGGAGAAAGTGAGTACTGCAGATGCTGGAGATTAAGAGTTGAGAGTGCACTGCTGGAAAAGCACAGCTGATCAGGCAGCATCCAAGGAGGAGAATCGACGTTTTGGGAATAAGCCCTTCATCAAGAATGACGTTCCTCCGATGCTGCCTGACCTGCTGTGCTTTTCCAGCACTACATTCTCGACTCTAATCTCCAGCATCTGCAGTACTCACTTTCTCCTTGCAGATACTAAAAGTCAGCATCAGTATTACAGAATAAGCATAACAGTCTACAGCTGTTAACAAGAAACATTATATCATTAAAACAATAGGTCACTTCAAGAAGATGTGTAAAAATAGGTTGCAACTTTAGAGTAACAAAGATTCAATTGACTACTCATACAAAGATGTTAATACGATAGAACCACTGGCATTACACTGCCCAATGTAATGTAATTCTGCAAAGGTGCGGAAACTGGTGATCCAACCAACTCAAGTTTGGCCAAACCTGTTGACGTCTATGGAAATCTCATTATGCTCAAGATTGGTAAAGGGGCGAGTGTCGCTGTCTTGTCAGATCATTTGGCATAAGAACATAAGAACTAGGAGCAGGAGTAGGCCACCTGGCCCTTCGGGCCTGTATTGCCATTAGATCAGCGCTGATCTTTTCGTGGACTCAGCTCCACTTACCCACCCTCGCATCAAATCCCTTAATTCCTTTACTGTTCAAAAAGAATCTATCTTAGCTTTTAAAACATTTACTGAAGTAGTGTCAACTACTTCACTGGGTAGGCAATTCCATAGATTCACAACCCTCTGCGTTAAATATCTCACAACACCAGGATATAGTCCAACAGGTTTATTTGGAAGCACTAGTTTTCAGAGTGCTGCTCCTTCATCAGGTAGTTGTGGAATATAAAATTGTAAGACACAGAATTTATAGCAAAAGTTTACAATGTGATGTAACTGAAATTATATATTGAAGAAGACCCAAATTGGTTGTTAAGTCTCTCGTCCTTTAGATTGAACATGTTGGTTTCAGTTCTTTCATATGTAAATCACAAAGCTTTTTTAAAAGTTACATTCTCAAGTGAACTTTAACAATTGGTGTCATGTCGGCCCAGATAATGCATTGAATGTATGGACTGCCCTGTGTGAGACTGTCTGTTCCCCAATGGTCAGCGAAATCGACGTTTCGGGCAAAAGCCCTTCATCAGGAAGGGCTTTTGCCCGAAACGTCGATTTCGAAACTCCTTGGATGCTGCTTGAACTGCTGTGCTCTTCCAGCACCACTAATCCAGAATCTGGTTTCCAGCATCTGCAGTCATTGTTTTTACCCCAATGGTCAGACTGATTCGAAACTAAAAAACAGATTTACAGAATCTTACATGGATTCCTGCAGTTTTTGAGGAAAGTTAAATGTATTGAATGCAATTCTGCAAGTACAAATTCACCCACAAACCTGTGTGTGTGTATGTGTGTGTTTGTGGGGGGGGGGGGAAAACGGGGTTATGAGTGTTTGTGAGACAGTGTGAGAGGGTGTGTGCGTCAGTGTGGGAGTATATGTGTGAGCGTATGGGAGAGGGTCCGCGTGAGCATATGGATCTATAGGAGTGTGTGTGTGTGTGTGTGTGTAAAGTGCAATGGGGTCACCAGTAGTGTGACATGAACCCAAGGTCCCGGTTGAAGTCATTCCCATGAGTACCGAACTTGGTTGTCAGCCTCTGCTCAGCCACTTTGCCTTGTTGCCTGTCCCGAAGTCTGCCTTGGAGGACGGTCACCCGAAGGTCCAAAGTCGAATGTCCCGGACTGCTGAAGTGTTCTCCGACTGGGAGGGAAAACTCCTGTCTGTTGATTGTTGCGCAGTGTCCATTCATCCGTTGCCATAGCCTCTGCTTGGTCTCGCCTCAGGGCATCCTTGCCTACAACATATGAGATAGACAATGTTCACTGAGTTGCATGAGTACCTACCATGTACATTGTGGGAGGTGTCCCCGCATATAATGGTGGTATCTGTGTCAACATTCTGACATGTCTTGCAGTGTCTACAGTGAAAAGGTTGTATGCACCGTCAATGCATTATCTGGGCTGACATGACACCAATTGTTAAAGTTCACTTGAGAGTGTGACTTTTAAAAAAGTTCTGTGATTTACATATGAAAGAACTGAAACCAACATGGTCATTCCACAAGATGAGAGACTTAACAAACAATCCAGATCTTTTTCAATATATAATTTCAGTTACATCACACTTTAGACTTTTGCTGTAAATTCTGTGTCTTACAATCTTATACTCCACGACCACCTGATGAAGGAGCAGCGCTCTGACAGCTAGTGCTTCTAAATAAACCTGTTGGACTATAACCTGGTGTGGTGTGATTTTTAACTTTGTACACCCCAGTCCAACACTGGCACCTCCAAATCCTCTGGGTGAAGGAGTTCCTCCTCAATTCAGTCCTAAATCAGCTCCCCCTAATTTTGAAACTATGCCCTCTTGTCCTAGTTTCACCTGCCAGTGGAAACATCCTCTTTACGTCTATCTTATCTATTCCCATGGGGGAAGAAACACAAATTGCGGGCTACTGAGATAAAATTCTATGGTCCCTTTGGACCAAAAACAGAAACTGCTGGTGAAACTCACCGTGTCTGGCAGCATTTGTGAGAAGAAATCTGAGTTAACCTTTCGAGTCTGGTGACTCTTCACCAGAAGTCTTCTGCCTTCGATGTCCTACTTTTTAGACCCTTGCCCAGCTCCCTAATTTCTATTTTAAGGATATCATACCTCTCTCTATTTATAATGTTGGTGTCACAGTTGACCATGACCTCTAGATCTTCATTCTTCCCCAAAAGACTTACCTGCAGCCAGTCTGTAACATTCTGGATCCTGGTAGCATGGATAAAACGTACCATCCTTCAGTTACGTCTATGGCTACAGAAACATCTGTCTGCTCCTTTAAATATTCAGTTACCTACTACTATTGTCCTTCCATTCTTCATTCAACTCATCTGTTCAGCTGAACCTGTTGTGGTGCCATAAGTTTGGCTCTTGTCATATTCCTGTAATGAATGATCACATTTACCTGCATCTAAAGTGGAAAACTGTTAGTGAGTTGGACTCATGCATCTCCTGTACCACCTGCTTGGCCTTTCTAGATTAGATTACTTACAGAGTGGAAACAGGCCCTTAGGCCCAACAAGTCCACACTGACCCTCCGAAGAGTAACCCACCCAGACCCATTTCCCTCTGACTAATGCACCTAACACTATGGGCAATTTAACTTGGCTAATTCACCTGACCTGCATATCTTTGGACTGTGGGACGAACCTGGAGGAAACCCACGCAGACGTGGGGAGAATGTGCAAATTCCACACAGACAGTCGCCCGAGGCTGGAATCAAACCTGGGACCCTGGTTCTGTGAGGCAGCACTGGTAACCACTGAGCCACCGTGCCGCCCCTAGTGGTCACCCACTCCCTCCTTTCCTGCCTGGTCTTAACCTGTGGTGAAACCACTGGGGTAAACACACTTTCCACATAGTTCTCAGGTTTGCAGACATACCACAATGACTTAAACCTCCACTCAAGTTCCAAAAATAGGACTGCAAGCTTTCAAAATTGAGTACATGTCCCGTACATATGATTGTCCAGGCCACAGGAGGCAGTCTGGACTCCGTATATGGCACAGGATTGGCATTTCATGCAGCTTGGGCTGCCCAGCAACACCTTGAGTTTACTTTCAGACTGCAATGTTTCACCTGGAAACTAGAAAGTAAAATTTCCCACCAATCAGCTCCAATGAATCCAGCTCTTTGCACATGGACATGAGTGCTGAATACTCACCAACCTCCAAATCAGCTTACAAATTTGCTACGATGTCACTGAGTTTTTTTCAAAACTGTGCTGATTCCTACCTGTTATGTGTGAGTGTGCCTCCTCAAATTGCAGGCAAGTGTCCGATGAGAGTGCATTTTGGAAGAAATGTGAAACCTCCAGAGTGCCTGAATTTGTAAAGTTCAGCGACTTGGGAGAAATACACTGCATATAAATGTTAACAGTGGGGGAAATAACAAGAATGGGGGCGGGGGATGGTGCAGATCCAAAAGCACTATCCAAGAAAAAGCAGCCCACTTGATTGGCACCACATTCACTAGCTTCAAAGTTCACTGCTTTTCCAGCAATACGCAACAGTGTGTACTATCCATAAGATGCATTGCAGAAATTCATCAAAGCGCCTTAGAGAACTCCTTCCAAATCTATAATCTCTACCACCTAGAAGGTCAAGAGCAGCAACTACATTGGAACACCACCAGTTACAACTTCCTGATCAAGCCAAATACCAACTTGGAAATATATTTCCATCCCTTCACTGGGTCAAAATCTTGGAACTCCGACCTTAACAGCCATATGGGTGCATCTATCCCAGATAAACAGCAGTGGTTCAAAAAGGCAGCTCATCACCAAGCTTCTTAAAAGCAATTATGATGGAAAATAAATGCTGGCCCAGTTTACGATGCCCACATCCCATGAACAAATGAAAGAAGAAATTAAATATTGCGTAATGTAGCTTTTGGAATGCTTAATGTTAGAGACTGAATTAAGCTCCAGCCAATCTGATGAAATGATAAGAAATTGGGTAGTGATTAGGCAAAACATAATGAGATCTTGTAGGATGAAAATAGGTCTCACAATAGTCTTGCAAACAATGTCAGACTTAACGTCACTAAATTTACTAAATTGCATATTGTTTGAGATAAGAGCTATTTCTCATTTAAACTCACTCCTGGTTTTTCTCTCCCACTGTAAACTAACAATGCCCAATCAAGGGACCAGGATAGTGACAGCAAACTACTCCAATTATAAGCTGGTACTGATTGGCATCACAGCACATAAAACAAGCTACACACTAGCTGACACCCCATGAGATTCTCCCAGTGTAACTCCATGGCTTAAACTACTCAAGATACATGCAAGCCATAATTCCCATTATTCAGCCCATGAGATTAGAAACATAGAAACATTAGAACTGGTAACATTTGCAGGCATAGGTTTATAGAGCAACTATTTTCTTGACAAACAGAGATGTACGTTTATAAAGAGCAAGGTTTCCTCATGCCAAAATAGCACTGAGGTGTTAAACATTCATCTGTTTCACATAAAGGTAATCATGAATAGCCAGTGGTGAAATTGAAATTACATCCATGCAACTCAATACAGAACCAACCATCTCTAGAGTTTTTAAAAACAGATTGGGATTGTGAATAATTTCAGAGCATAGGAAGAGGGGAAATCAATTTAGCCTCCAGTCTGCTCTCCCATTCAATTAGATTATGATAGATCTGCACCTCAATTCCGTGGCCCATCTTAACTCTTTATCTCTTCAGACTCTTGCCCAACAGTCTCTCATAATCTCTTCAAAGCTTCAATTGATGAAGGCTCAATAATCTCTTTGTGGAGCAAGTTCCAGATTTCTGCTACTCTTTATGGGAACCTGTGTTTCCTGGTTTCCCTCCTAAACTGTCTAGCTCTAATTTTAAGATCACCTCCCCTTGTTCTCGATCCCTCCACATCAGAGCAAATGATTTCACTGAATCTACCCAATGAAATGTTTTTAAGAGTTTTACATGCCTGTAAAAGACAGAAGGACTATGTTATGCAAGCTGTTGGTTGTTATAAATTTTACAGTTTGTTCAGATCTCTGATTGCTTAAACAGGGCAGTAAGTCAGAAACTGGGAATTATAGGCTAATGTGTGTGACTGTACAGCCCTAATATAAGCAGAATGTTGGTAATTAATTGTCTGTAAAGTGCTTTGGGACTCCTGCAAGTGCAGTGGCCTTTCTGCAGTAAAACTGGCATTCTCTTCAAGAATTGCACAGGGAGCTCTCTTTCCATAGAGATCCACCTTTGACTCAAAAGAAAAATAGGCAGGACAGGGGAGAAGGTTGAAAATTCTGCCCCATTACTATCCATCTGTTAAAAGGCGCAACTAGCATCGAGTGCTCGCTCAGTTTTGGCACATTTCATGTTCTGCGCCTGGTTGTAATTCTCTTCTTCCAGCCTCTACGGGCTATGCGGTGGGTCATGCGGCACATTTCGAGGCCAAAGCACGAATCCTTCAGCAGCCAGTTTCATAATCATTCATCATAGTGAAATGTAAGGGCCACAGAGGACTGGATAAGGGTGAAGGAGTCATGTTTTGATCCTGGGTGTTACGTGGTCATATACGTGGATATTTTACTGCATCTCACAGATTATTTCCTTATTCATTAGGCAGAGAGTTTTCTATTGGTGAATCGATGTTTATTTCCTTCCCAAGTGATTAGAATAAGATAATAGTAAAACCATCCGAAGTAGAGATTTGAATACTGCAGATGCTGGAGTTATGAAATAAAAACAGAAGATCCTAGAAAACACTCAATGGGTCTGACAGCATCTTTGGAGAGAAAAACAGGGTCACTGAGAGGAATACAGCGTGGAGGAACATCAGAATTTGGGTAGGGGTATGAAAGTTATAACTGGAGTCTTAGATCAATGCAACTACATGCTTACAAACTGGTCAGGTGAAGCAGCTTGCTTATTAACACGTGTCAGCCACTCGACTAGAGTGAGACCAGTGCGGTTTTGTTGTATTTCGTGTGTTATTGGTAAATAACACAAATTTAAGCAGCTTGAGAATGTAATTCAGGTTTACTTCACAGTTCAGACTGCAACTTTCAAATACAGGTAACTGCACACAGATCAAGACTGTAGCCTGTTTCCACTTTTTAAATAGACTCAATGATAGTCTGCACCAGCCAGACCAGCATTTAGCCCCCATCCCCAGATGCCCTTGAGAAAGTGATCTAATGAGCAGCCTTCTTGAATCAATGCAATCCATGTGCTGTAGGTAGACTCACAATGCTGTTAGGAGAGAGTTGGAGAATTTAAACCCAGTGACACAGAAGGAACAGCGAAATATTTTGAAGTCAGAATGCTGAGTAGCTTAGAGAACCTGCAAATGGTGGTGTTCCTATATCTCTGCTGCCTTTGTCCTTCTAGATGGTATTGGTTGTGGGCTGAAGAGCCTTGCTGAATTTCTGCAGTACATCTTGTACATAGTACACACTGTTGCCACCGAGTGCCAATGGTAGAGGGACTGGATACATGTGGCTGTGGTGCCAAACAAGCAGGTCACTTAGTCCTGGATGGTGTGCATTTTGAGAGTCATTTGAGCTTCACTCATCCACTCAAGTGGGATTAAGTAGGATCCTTGACAATCTTGACTAGTGCCTTGAAGATGGGGGGTGCAGGCTTTGGGGAGTCAGGAGCTGAGTTAGTCCCTGCAGGATTCCTCTGACCTGCTGTTGTAGCCATTGTGTTTTGTGGTGAGTCCAATTGAGTTTCTGGCCAATGGTAATCCCAGGATGTTAATAATGGAAGATTCAGTGATGGTAATGCCATTGCTTGTCAAGTTACGATGGTTACATTCTCTCTGGTTGAAGATGATCATTGCCTGGCATTTGTGTAGTGTGAGTATTACCCATTTCAGCCTAAGACTGCATACTGTTAAGGTCTTGTGACATTTGGACATAAACTGATTCAGTATTTGTGGAGTCATGAATGGTGCTGAGTATCCCCACTTCTGACTTTATGAAGGAGGGAGGGTGATGAAGCAACTGAAGATGGTTGGGTCAAGGACATTATCCAGAGAAACTCTTGCAGAGACGTCCTGGAATTGAGATGATAGACTTCCTGATCAAATGTCAGACAATGGAAGAGACGATTAACATTAGTGACAACCTGCTGGACACCCATCTGTACAAGAGAGGGGAAATAGCAGAGGGTGCAGTTTGCAAACAATACTGCAAACAAGCAGTGGGCTATCTTCAGTAACACAACAAAAGAAATTATATCTCAGGAGTCACGGAGTTGGCAGAAATATTTGCTGACAACGGGACCTCATGACTGTCAAAGTCACTACTGCCCTCAGCTTCCTTGCTTCTGGATTCTTCCAGAGGTCTGAAGCAGAAATATCCTGGATTTCCCAATTGATGAGCCACACAGGTGAGGCAGGTACTGATGGCTTGTTTATCAGAGCTGGAAATCCTTGCTTGCTGAGTTCAGTCAGCACAAGCTGGCAGTAATGTTTGTATCGCTGTCAGGATTCTCATGAGCGTAGATTGTGCACATTTGGTAATCCATGCACAACCAGAAGTACAAGGCTTTTCTCTCTATCCAGTGTGGAACCACAAAAGGATCAATATGTAGGTATGGTCAGGGTTACTTGGCAACTGTTATCACAGAGTGATTACCATACAGAAGGAGGCCATTCAGACCATCAAGTTTGCACTGGCTCGCTGAGTATTTTAACTTAGTGTTTTTCCCCCATAACCCTGCACAATGTTTCTGTTTAAAAAATCATCCATTGCCCTCATGAGTGCCTCAATTGAACGTGCCTCCACCATGTATTCCTGACCTTAACTATGCACCGTATAAAAAAGAGTCTACTCACCTTGCACTTGCTTCATGCGTAAAGCACTGTAAAACTGTGCCATTTCATTGTGATGCCACATTCAGCAGCCCTTGCTTCCTCATGTTTCTGACCTGGAAACAGACTTAAGGGGTGGCTACCAGGAGACATTAAAACATACCCAAAGCAAATCTGGCTCACACCAGCTGTCAGCAATCCAAGCAATGGCGCCCACTCTGCCACAATAAATGCCATACCATCACCAGTTGTGTAACTAAAGACTACCATGCTGATGATGAACTTCAGGAACCTGGACAATAATGTGGACACAGTCTTCAGTACAGGTGGTTCTCCTATAAAGCTGTAGTTGCATTCCAGTGAAACTTCGCTTAATAGAAATAATGGGGCATATGGAAAAAGTGAAGTTGGGGCAGACCAGCAAAAAGATCACTCACGATCGCTCAAAAATCACTCAAAGGTCTAAGGCAAAGTATACCACAGCTGAATGAAGGTTGAAATCATATTTCTTAACAAAACAAAGGTAAATTCAACCCATTTTTAAAAATGTAAGAAAGCTGTTCTCTGTACAGTACCTCTGACAGAAAGCTGCTCTGTCAGTAGCTGACATCGGCGTATGTGCATGTGAAGTGATCCCCGCTGGAATTGTGCTATTGCAAACTGAGGTAAGTGCTCTTGAAAGTACAGTTTCTAATTCTTTGGAACGTTATAGCCAAATCGCGCTGCTGAAACACAGGTTACCCCAGAACTACCTGGATACACTATAGGGTAGATGGTGGCCTCATACCAATGACTTTGGATTGACTCAGAGGGAGGGAATCATAGAGGCTTAAATCCCAACACAGCTATTTTCAGAGCCCCTACAAACTCCTTCCTAGCCTCCCACAGCAGCCTGCACTACATCACATCTGGGCCTGGGGATTTATCCATTTTCAAGCCTGCTAAAACCCTTAATTTCCTCCTCCCTCGCACTGCTAAATTTGTCTAAGTGTATCACAGTTCCCACTCCCAGATTTTAAACCTATATAATCCTTCTCTATTTTTAATACAGATATAAAGTACATGTTTAAAATCTCACCTATGCCTTCTTGCCATTTTGGTTCTTACTGGGCCCGACTCTTTTCCTGGTTATTCTCTTGCCCCTAACATATTTGCAAAATTCTGTCGGATTTTCCTTAATGTTACCCACCAGTATTTTTTCATGTGCCTTCTTCACTCTCCCAAACCCCCCTGCACTTTTTATGTTCCTTGATGCTTTCTGTTGCTTTGAGCTTTAGTATCTACCATGAGTATCCTATGCTTTCCTTATCCTGTACATCCTTGACATCTGCACTTGTTGGTCCCAGCCTTCATCTTTCCAGGAATGTGTTCGTCCTACACTTTCAGTGTTACCCTTTTAAAATTAAAATTGGGTTTTCATCAATTATTCCCAGTTTACCTTTGTCCTTTTCCATAATTACCTTAAATCTAACTGAATTGTAGTCACTGTCACCAAAATGTTCCATTTTGCAATTGCAACTACATTGTCACATCTACAGCTTGCCGAGCTTTGTTCTCTAAGATTAGCTACAGCACCATGTCCCATCTTCTAGGACTCTCTACAAACCGAACACAGTTCAAGTACTTCACCCTTGGTAAGCCTTTCAACTTATTGTCTCGCCCAGGTAATATTGAGGAAGTTGGAAATCCCACACTATTCTCGCCGTATTATTTGTACACTGCTGAGATTTGTTCACATATTTGTCTATCTCTCCCTGACATTTGGGGATCAAAATTACACCCCCAGTAAAATGACTGCCTCTGTTCGGTTTTAACTTCTACCCATATGAATTAACTTGAGAAACCTTAGAGTCATAGAGTCATAGAGATGTATAGCATGGAAACAGACCCTTCGGTCCAAACCGTCCATGCCGACCAGATATCCCAACCTAATCTAGTCCCACCTGCCAGCGCCCAGCCCATATCCCTCCAAACCCTTCCTATTCATATACCCATCCAAATGTCTCTTAAATGTTGCAATTGTACCAGCCTCCACCACATCCTCTGGCAGCTCATTCACATACCACCCTCTGCCTGAAAATGTTGCCTCATAAAGTCTCTTTTATATCTTTCCCCTCTCACCCTAAACCTATGCCCTTTAGTTCTGGACTCCCCCATCCCAGGGAAAAGACATTGTCTTTTTATCCTATCCATGCCCCTCATAATTTTGTAAACCTCTATAAGGTCACCCCTCAGCCTCCGATGCTCCAGGGAAAACAGCCCCAGCCTGTTCAGCCTCTCCCTGTAGCACAGATCCTCCAACCCTGGCAACATCCTTGTAAATCTTTTCTGAACCCTTTCAAGTTTCACAACATCTTTCCAATAGGAAGGAGACCAGAATTGCATGCAATCTTCCAACAGTGGCCTAACCAATGTCCTGTACAGCCGTAACATGACCTCCCAACTCCTGTACTCAATACTCTGACCAATAAAGAAAAGCATATCAATCGCCTTCTTCACTATCCTA
>NC_057715.1:105363203-105376189 GCF_004010195.1 Chiloscyllium plagiosum | reverse complement strand
TACCAGCCTTCCCTTTCACCCTGACAGGAATATATTTTCTCTGGATTCTTGTTATCTCATTTCTGAAGGCTTCTCATTTTCCAGCTGTTCTCTACCTGTGAACATCTGCCCTCAATCAGCTTTTGAAAATTCTTGCCTAATCCCATCAAAATTAGCCTTCCTCCAATTTAGAACTTTAGATCTGGTCTATAAACTTTCCATCACTATTTTAAGACTAGTAGAATTATGGTCGCTGGCCCCAAAGTGCTCCCCCACTGACACCTCAGTCACCTGCCCTGCCTTATTTCCCAAGAGTAGGTCCAGTTTTGCACCTTCTCTAGTAGGTACATCCACATACTGAGTCAGAAAACTGTCTTGTACACACTTAAGAAATTCCTCTCCATCTAAACCTTTAACACTATGGCAGTCCCAGTCGATGTTTGGAAAGTTAAAATCCCCTACCATAACTACCCTATTATTCCTACAGATAGCTGAGATCTCCTTACGAGTTTGTTTCTCAATTTCCCTCTGACTATTAGGGGGTCTAAAATACAATCCCAATCAGGTGATCATCCCTTTCTTATTTCTCAGTTCCACCCAAATAACTTCCCTGGATATATTTCCGGGAATATCCTCCCTTAGCACAGCTGTAATCTTATCCCTTATCAAAAATGCAACTACCCCTCTTCTTTTGCCTCTCTTTTTATCCTTCCTGTAGTATTTGCATCCTGGAACATTAAGCTGCCAGTCCTGCCTATCCCTGAGCCATGTTTCCGTAATTGCTATGATATCCCAGTCCCATGTTCCTAACCATGCCCTGAGTTCATCTGCCTTCCCTGTTAGGCCCCTATCATTGAAATAAATGCAGTTTAATTTATTAGTTCTACCTTGTCCCTGCCTGCCCTGACTGTTTGACTCACTTCTGTTCTCAGCTGTACCCGTCTCAGATCGATCTCTTTCCTTACTATCTCCCTGGGTCCCACCCACCTACCTTACTTGTTTAAATCCTCCCAAGCAGTTCTAGCAAATCTCCCTGCCAGTATATTAGTCCCCTTCCAATTTAGGTGCAATCTGTCCTTCTTGTACAGGTCACTTCTACCCCAAAATAGATTCCAATGATACAAAAATGTGAATCCTTCTCCCATTCACCAGCTCCTCAACCATGCATTCATCTGCTCTATCCTCCTATTCCTGCCCTCACTCGCTCGCAGCACTGGGAGTAATCCAGATATTACTACTCTTGAGGACCTCCTTTTTAAATTTCTGCCTCTCTGTAAAGTCCCTTCAGAATCTCAACCTTTTCCGTTCCAATGTCATTGGTTCCAATGTGGACAATGACCTCTTGCTGGCCCCTCTCCCCCATGAGAACATTCTGCACCCTCTCTGAGACAGCCTTGATCCTGGCACCAGGGAAACAACACACCATTCTGCTTTTTCTCTGCTGGCCACAGAAACATCTGTCTGTACCTCTGACTACAGAATCCCCTAACACAATTGATCTCTTGGACGCCGATGTACCCCTCGTTGCATTAGAGCCAGTCTCAATACCAGAAACTTGGCTGTTTGTGCTACGTTCCCCTGAGAATCCATCACCCCCTACATTTTCCAAAACAGCATACCTGTTTGAAATGGGTATATCCACAAAAGACTCCTGCTCTAGCTGCCTACCTCTGTCACCCTTCCTGGAGTTAACCCATCTATGTGACTGTATCTGAGACTTTCCCCCCTTCCTATAACTGCCATCCATCACATACTGCTGCTGTTGCAAATTCCTCATCGCTTCTATCTGTCTCTCCAACCAATCCACTCAATGTGATAAGATTCGCATCCAACAGCATTTACGGCAGATATAATCCGCAGTAACCCTTAAACTCTCTTTAAACTCCCACATCTGACAAGAAGTACATATCACTGCAAAGGTCATTTTTGCTGCTTCACAATCTACAGACCCAGAAAATAACACTGTCTTATTCCTCTACAAACACTGCCCCAAGTTAAATTAATAGCTATGGCTTATATTTTAAGTTTAATCAAGTGACTTATCTCCAAAAACATATAATCAAGAAAGAATCCACTGTACCCACTACTGCAGCCTTTCTCTTGGACTTAGATTCCATCCTTCCTTATTGCACTAAGTGACTCCCTTCCCAATATTGCAATATCACCTTCTCTTATACATAATTCTTCAGCCATAGAGTGGGGAATCTATGGAAATAATTGCCACAGAAGGCTGTGGAGACTAGGTCATTGAGTATATTCAAGACTGAGATAGATGGTTTCTTGAGTATCAAAAGTATCAAGGGTTATGGGGAGAAGGCAGGAGAATGGGGTTGAAAAACTTATCAGCCAGGATTGAATGGCGGAGCAGACTCAATGGGCTGAATGGCCTAATTTCTACTCCTATGTCTTATAGTCTTACATTCCCCCATCTCATCAGAAGATCCTAGACCCTGGAATACTGAGCTTTCAGTCCTAATCCTTCCCTCAACATGTCTCTGCGGTAGCAATGATAACCCATTGCCTTGCCATTAGCAACAACTGATATGGGGACAAAAAAAAACACTGGTGGGTAACATTAAGGAAAATGCAAAGGTATTCTACAAATGTTCTGGGGGCAAGGGAAAAAATAGGGCCCAGTTCTGAGGAAAGGTCACCTCAGAAACATGAACTCTGATTTCTCTCCACAGATGCTGCCAGGCCTGCTGAGCTTTTCCAGCAATTTCTGTTTGTTTCTAATTTACAGCATCTGCAGTTCCTTCGGTTTTTAAAGAGTAGGGCTCATTCGGAACCAAAATGGCAACCAATGAGTGGAGAAGGAAGATATAATTTTAAGTTAGTACTTTGCCCTTATAGTGCAATGGTAGTGTCCCTACCTCTAATCCATGAGGCCCAGGTTCCAGTCCCACCTGCTTCGGGAGGTGTGTATTAACATCTCTGGATAGGTCAGTAAAGGGGGGAAAATATCAGAACTGTGTTTGTCGTACCATTTACTCTGCCACTCTCTCAAAAAGGATAGATAGGAACAAATAACATCTTTAATATCCTCGTGTTGCACTTGGTGGTGTGTCCAACACCCCGTGGGCCAAAACCCGGGCCAGACAAGCAGTCTCCACCAGTCCAGACCCCTTGCTGAATCGGAAACTGGAAACGTGACTGGATGTAATGGGACCCACCCAGCAATTAACCCACTTAATTGATATTTTCCCAACAGCTTTCCCACACCGTCAACCCAGTGTTGGAAAGAGGGAGAAACCTCCTCTCACAACGGGGTGACTGTTCCCAAACTGCATAGCCGTGTTGTTTCTGAGCAGTGTTCTGGCTGCCATGGGAAAGATTGCCAGGCAGACGGAAACTCACTCTTTACCCACCACCCCCCCGCCAATGGCTCTTTAGCTGAATAAACCTTAGCAGTGCCAAATATATCCACAAATTTTCTTGGCTACTGTATCAAGGAGAAACATTACCGGCGCACAAATCAAATATTTTCATACCTAGAGATTTAAAATGTCAACAGTGCTGCTGCCGCTGAGCGCTTGAAGCCTATTGAAGTGAAACCCAAGCAGTATTAAAACGGGGGGGGGGGGGGTTGCAAAACATTTTTGCGATGTTTTCACATCCACGCAAAGCCTTGGAATAGGGGTGGGGGAATATTGCAACAGTTCCAATTCCCAGGCCAGTGAAGGGAAGCAAACTCAGTGAGAGCTGCTTAATAGACATTGTTCAAATCCCTTTGATGTATGTTTGTCCAAACAAAAAGGTTAGCAGCAATTACTGGCTTGAAATGTTAAAGTTGAATGACCCCTGCTGTATAATTTCTCCCTGTGAATGTAGTTGGCGGTGTTTTTTTTTGCAAAATAGCATTATTACACGCCACCATTTCTTAAAATCTCTAATATCTTCACTGCAATGTACGTTCAAACACATTAACTGCCCAGAGGCACAAATAGACTGCATTCAAATGTCAGCAATGTTCTTTCGTTTTTGCATTTTACGCCCCCCCCAAAAAAAACTTGTAAAATAGGTCCTGGCTCTGTTTTATTTGAGTTGTGCCGTCCGAAGTCGATTGCTGGTAACATTAAACACCTGGGAATTCGATGGGGAGGTATTTGTCCTCAGGCTTGTAACGCTATGTCCGCCTAAAGTTAGTCTTTGTGGTCCACTCCAGAGCAGACACACACACGTAAAAAAAAAATACCCAGCATTGTGAAGAGAACCACCTGTTTGCCAAGCTGACCCCTCAGTCAGTGCAGGGATGAAAGGCGAAGACAGCTGGGTGAAAGTGAGCCAGATGCTGATTGCAGGTGTTTCCTTTACAAGTGCTCTGCCCCAGAAATAGACACAGTGGCAAAAGCAAGGCATTTGATCACACAGCAGTGCGAGGCCGAATACAATCAGGACTTTTGAATGATTCCTTTAGGCACTTAAAATACTGGCGCTCTAAATATTTCAATAAATTAGCTCTTGTTTTTTGTTCATCTGTTTGAAGCTCCACCGTGATGTTCAGAGTACCCAATGGTTTTGGAATTGAATGCTTAGCATCTCTTGTTTTGGTCCTGTAGTATGGTGGAGGTGATGTAAGCCACTTGTTTGTCACAGGGTGCTATTTGATTAAGGAATCGCATACAAATTACATTGCAATTGGAATAACTGTAATATACAAGAACTGTAAAACGCCTTTTGTAAGTCAGAAACAAGCTGGAAATGTGTTGCTGGAAAAGCGCAGCAGGGCAGGCAGCATCCAGGGAACAGGAGAATCGACGTTTCGGGCATAAGCCCTTCTTCAGGAATAAGTCAGAAACAATCCATTCAGTCTAATGCACCAACACAACGGGCTGATGTATATTCCTGATCTGGATCTTGGTGTGCAGGGAGTCATCACAAAATTTGTGGATTATACAAAATTTGGAAGCATTGTAAATTGTGACGATGTGGATTGACAAGTTCATGGATATCTGACATGCGGTTTAACATTGAGAAAGTTAAAAAATCACACAACACCAGGTTATAGTCCAACAGGTTTGTTTGGAAACACTAGCTTTCAAAGTGCTGATCCTTCATCAGGTGGTTGTGGAGAAGAATCATATGACACTGAATTTATAGCAACAGGATTGCAGTGTCATGGAATGTAATATTAAATAAATTTAGCTTGGGTCTATTTTCTTTTAGAATGATCATGTTAGTTTTGGTTCCTTCATATGTAAATCCCAGAACTTTTTTTAAAGTTATATTCTCAAGATAGCTTTTAACAACAGGTGCCATCTCAAGTCTGTGTCCCATGTTAGGTCAGACTGATTCCATTTCTAAAGTAGGATTTACAGAATGTTACATGGACTTATGCAGTTTTTGAGCAAAATAAAGTAAACTTATATGTGTGTGTGCAGGAGAGACCGAGTGAGTGTGTGCATATGGATTTGTGTATGGGGTTGTGAGTGTCTGTGAGAGAGTGTGTGCATATGTGTGAGAGTGTAAAGGGGAACAAGACTGTGAGAGGGTGCGTGTGTGGGTGTGAATATGGGGGGTGTATGTGTGAGTGTATGGGAGAGAGCTTGTGCATGAGAGAGGGTCTGTGTGTGGGTGTGAGTGTGGGAGGTGTATGTGAGTGCATGGGAGAGGGGAAAGTGAGGTCTGCAGATGCTGGAGATCAAAGTTGAAACTTTATTGCTGGAACAGCACAGCAGGTAAGGCAGCATCCAGGGAACAGGAGATTCGACGTTTCGGGCACAGGCCCTTCTTCAGGAATCATGGGAGAGGGCTTGTGCATAAGAGAAGGTCAACATGAGTGTGTGGGTCTATAGGACTGTATGTGTGTGTGTGTGTGTGAATGTATTGTGAAGTGTGTAGTGCAACATGAACCCAAGGTCCCAGTTGAGGCCATCTCCATGGGTACCGAACTTGTCTATCAGCCTCTGCTTGGCCACTTTGCGTTACTGCCTGTCCCAAAGTCCATCTTGGAGGATGGTCCACCGAACATACGAGGCCAAATGTCCTAGACAGGCAACAACGCAAAGTGGCCAAGCAGAGGCTGATAGCCAAGTTTGGTACCCATAGAGATGGCCTCAACCGGGATCTTGGGTTCATTTCACACTACAGGTGACCCCACTGCACTATAAATTCTCACACACGCGCACATGTAGACCCTCTCTCGTGCACAAGCTATCTCCCATGCGTTCACACATACACCCCCCACACTCACATACACACACTCATGCTGATCTTCTCTTATGCACAAGCCCTCTCCCATACACAGACACACACACACACCACACTCACACCCACGCCAACCCTCTCTCATGCACAAGCTGTCTCCCATAGGCTCACACATACAGCTCCCATATTCCTACACACACACACTCCTGCAGACCCACACATGCACGCCAACCTCTCTCATGCACAAACTCTCTCCGATAGGCTCACACATACACCTCCCACATTCCTACACACACGCACTCCTGCAGACCCACATGTGCATGCCAATCTTTCTCATGCACAAACTCTCTCCCATAAGCTCACACATACACGCCCCACATTCCTACACACACGCACCCTCTCACAGTCTTATACCCCATTACAGTCATACACATACACACACTCTCTCACAGACACTCACACCCCCACATACAAACCCACATGCACACACTCACTCAGTCTCTCCTGCACACACATATATAAGTTTATTTTATTTTGCTCAAAACGATATAAATCCATGTAAAATCCTATAAATCCCACTTTAGAAATGGAATCAGTCTGACCTAACTTTGGACACAGACAGACTTTAACCTCACACTTTTAATGCATTATCTGAGCTGAGATGGCACCTGTTGTTAAAAGCTATCTTGAGAATGTAACTTGTAAAAAGTTCTGGGATTTACGTATGAAGGAACCAAAACTAACATGATCATTCTAAAAGATGATAGACCCAAGCTAAATTTGTTTAATATTACATTCCATGACACTGCAATCCTCTTGCTATAAATTCAGTGTCATATGATTCTTCTCCACAACCACCTGATGAAGGATCAGCGCTTTGAAAGCTATTGTTTCCAAACAAACCTGTTGGACTCTAACCTGGTGTTGTGTGACTTTTAACTTTTACACCCCAGTCCAATACCGGCATCTCCAAATCATAACATTGAGAAAAGTGAAGTGATACATTTTGCTAGGAAGAAAATGGAAAGGCAATACAAAGTAAGAGGTCCCATTCTTAAGTGGTTGGGAGGGAATTGGTTGTGCATGTATAAATTGTTGAAGGTGGCAGGACATGTAGAGAAAAAAGTTCATAAAACATACAGTATTCTGGGCTTTTTTAATAGGGGCTTTGATTTCAAGAGCAAGGAAGTTAGGCTGAACCTATACAAGACACTGGTTCAGGGAGGAGAAAGTGAGGATTGCTGATGCTGGAGATTAAAGTCAAGAGTTTGGTGCTGGAAAAGTACAGTCAGTTAGGCAGCATCCGAGGAGCAAGAAAATCGATGTTTCAGGCGTAAGCCCTTCATCAGGCCTGATGGGCTCATCAGGAAGGGCTTATGCCTGAAATGTCAATTCTGCTGCTCCTAAGGCACTGGTTCAACCTCAGCTGGAATATTGTGTACAGTTCTGGGCAGCACACTATAGATAAGTGTGAACACATCAGAAAGAATACCAAATCGATTTATGAATCTGTTTCAGGGAAGAGACCTTCAGTTATGAGGCTAGAATGGAGAAGTTTGGACTGTTCTCCTTGGAGCAGAGGCTAAGAGGAGATCTGATAGCATTTTTCAAAATCTTCAGAGCCCCTGGATAGAGCAGAGAAGGAGAAATTGGTTCTGCCCAAAAGAGGTGGAGAATAATAGCACAGCTTTAAAGTGATTTGTAAAAGCACCAAATGTGATGTGAAAAATAAATACTTTCAAACAGCAAGTGGTTTGTGTCTTTCTTTTCAACTAAGTTACACATTCTTTTGTAGCTTTTTAGCTTCCACTGTGCTTTCCTTTACCACTTCAACAAAACTCACTGGCTTATCCTATTTTCCTGCATCCATCTTTTTCTAACCCACCAACACTGCAACTTCACGCATTCTACTTTATTACATTGAAAGCACCTGAGCTTTTTTACTTTTCTTTTCCCTTCATGGGTTTCCATTTTACTCTGTGGTAAACCATCTTTATGATCTTTAATGAGATCTCCTTTTCCCTTACCACTGGAGGATTTCTATTTTCCTCACAGATTGAAATTGATATCAGAAGCCAAACTCTGATTCACGAGCCAACTTATAACCATCTGCCATTTCAGCTGCTAACCTTTCAGTTTAACTCTCTGCTCTTCCACATTGACTCTCATCACTTCAAAAAGTGAATTTTTGAGCTCCTCTAAGACCATCATATGTTTGATTTATTTTCAATGCCTTTATCCAGCTATCAAAATTACTTTCTTTGATCCTTTCAAGCTCTTTGCACATTTGACCAGGTTCCCTCCTTAGATTCCTGAAATGTTGTGTGTAGGCTTCTGGTATTAGCTCATGTGCACTCAAGAGGGCATTTTTCACCTCATCATACTCCTCAGATAGCTCCTCCGATAGTGATGCATATACTTCACCGCTCAACCTATCTACTTTGTTTGATTCAACATTAATCATATGGTACCAAAAGAGAAAATGCTGGAAAATCTCAGCAGGTCTGGCAGCATCTGTAAGGAGAGAAAAGAGCTGATGTTTCGAGTCTAACTGACCCTTTGTCAAAGCTTTGACAAAGGGTCAGTTAGACTCAAAACATCAGTTCTTTTCTCTCCTTACAGATGCTGCCAGACCTGCTGAGATTTTCCAGCATTTTCTCTTTTGGTTTCAAATTCCAGCATCCACAGTAATTTGTTTTTACCCAATAATCATATGGTCATTGGCCATTTTGTTTGTTTAGCCACTGTCTCAAAATGCTTGGAAGTGTGGTGGATGACGCATATTACGTAAGGTAAGTATTAGGATAGAAACAAAGTGGAAGGGTGGAAACAACAGGGAAAAGGCTGGAAAATGGCACAAAGTCATAATGCTCATTTGGAGAGTCAGTGCACACACAGTGGGCTGAATGGCCTCTACCTGTGCTGTTTGATGCAGACAGCAGACACCAGCCAAGGTTACCATAGAGGATTTTCCTTCTCACCTGAAATTTGGCGACCCTCTTGGTAAACCAGTTGCCTCCCACTAATGAGAAAGCAGCCCTATGATTTGGCAAGACTTTCTTTATTAATCTGTGCGAGGCCAGCATTTATTGTCCATCCCTAATTGCCCAGAGGGCAATTGAGAGTCAACTACATTGCTTTGGATCTGGAGTCACATGTAGGCCAGACCAGATAAGGAAGGCAGATTTCCTTCCCTAAAGGAAATTAGTGAACCAGATGAATTTTTCCTGACAATTGACAATGATATCATGGTCATCTTTAGATTGTTATTTCCGGATTATTATTGAATTCAATAGCTACTTTAGCTGTGCCGTAACAACTGTGTGATTCTGTGCCTACTGTAGATGTAGGCTTGTGTTGCTATGCCATTCCACCATCTCCTTTGTAATGTTGGAGAAGGATGATCATGATAGTTTCATTACTATCACTTTGTTAGTGAAGTGAATTGATCGTTCCTCACCTGCCTGGTGTCCACTTCTATTCGTGAAAGCTTGCTTATGGATGCCAGATTGAAAATTGTGAGTTGCTTAGAGCACGACTGAGGCAGCAGCTTCATTCTTATCGAGACTATTTGATGTGACTTTTCTCCAGAGGTTTCTCATACCCCATCTGAACAGGTTGCTTAGAAAATATCCAAAAGAAAAGATGCAGGCTTTTGTGGTGCAGTGGTATTGTTCCTATATCAGGGTCTCAAGGCCTAGTTTCAAGTCCCATTGGACATCCAGAGGTGTATTAGAACGTGTTTCTGAACAGATGACAGCCAATAAAGCAGACCTCTGTCTGCCTCCTTCACAATTCAGTTACTGGAATACCAAGGATCTCATGCAAGTAATAGTCCTGTAAGTTCAGCACTTGGAAGGCTCCAGCCAGCCAACACAAGAGGCGACAGCAAGCAGGATCAGAGGAGAAGGCAAGGAAGGGTGCAGGTTCTCAGGGCAGGCGCCACAGAAGACAGGTACTGCTGTTTGGAAGCAAAGCCTTTTAACATGGTGCATAGCCTCCCATTTTATCCAGGAGGCTTCTTTTGAGCCCACCATTAGCTGCAGCACTGCCAGTGGACAGCAGATCTCACCAATAAAAAGTTTATTCCTCTGCGGAATTGCCTATGTTTCCTGAATCATGGGAAATGAGAAGGGGAGAGAGAGAGAGAGAGAGAGAGAGAAAGGACATAGTGCAGACTGCTGATTAAACCATTAGGAATAGCATGCTTCAGTTTTGCCCATTATCATCTCAATAAAGCTTTGTATTCTGTGTCAATGTCAAATACTTTAAGCTCTTTCAATACAGAGTTAGCAGTTATATTGTGCCTCTTGCAACATCAAAATGCTTCACAATCAATGAAGTACTTCTGACATATAGTCAATGTAGGAAAATGCATCAGCCAAATTCTGTGCAGTGATGAAATAAATGATCAGATCAGCTGATTTAGGTGCTGATTAAGTAACATATATTCGACAGGCCCCAGAAGAACTCTCCTGCTATTCTTCTCGAATTATTCTAAGGTCTGTTGTATCTATCGAAGAGTGCAGTCCTCAGTTTAACACTTGTTCTGGAAGTCAGCATCTTCAACAGTGCTGCCCTGAAGTGCCAGCCTGGAGATTTTCTTCCTTTCATGGGCTTTAAGCGTTGCAGGTCTTGGAGCTGAGTGGCTTGCAAGGTAATTTCAAAGGGAACAAGGAGTCAATCCTATCCCCATGAGTCTGGAGTCACATGCAGTCCAGGCCAGGTGAGGATCATAAAATCATAGAATCCCTACAGTGTGGAAACAGACCATTTGGCCCAACAAGTCCACACTGATCCTCCAAAGACTATCTCATCCAGACCCATTTCCCCGACCTATTACTGATGAACATTGGTGTTCCAGATGGGTTTTAACAAACACCAGTGGTTTCATGGTCTTGTTTCAAGCTCTTTATATTCCAGATTTAGAAAGAGAATTTAAATTTCACTGTTTAGTGTGGTAGGATTAGAACACATGTCCCATAACAGGAGCTTGGCACTGAAGATAACTTGCTATTGACCTTACTGCGGCAGTACTGTTTTCAAATGCGGCTTAAACTTCGTGTCCTCCTGACTTGGAGTAAAATTAAAGTTAACAAAGTTCATGCTTCCCTTGGGAAATTTTAACCATAGCTGTTTAGGCATTGGCAAAGTGAGGATTGAGGTTTTGCATCAAGAATTCAGGGAATTAGGCATTAGATTAAAAAGCAGGACCTTAATGGTCATAAGTTCTGGATTAGTCCTGATGCCACGCTAGCAAGTTTAGAAACAAGACAATAGGACAGATAAATGCATGGATCAAGAGTTGGTGCCAGAGGGAGGGTTTTAGATTCCTAGATCACTGGGACCTATTTCGGGGAAGGTGGAACATGTGCATATGGGATGGTCTGCACCTGAACTATATTGGGATCAACATCCTTGCAGATAGGTTTGCTAGAGCTGTTAGGAGGAGTTTAAACTAGTCTGGTAAGGGTAGGGGATCACAAAATCACAGAGACACATCATTAAAGCAAAAGAAGCAAACTTCAGTGAGTGTCAAGAAAGTAAGGGTGGCACAGTGGTCCAGTGGTTAACCCTGCAGCCTCACAGCACCAAGGACCCAGGTTCAATTCCAGCCTTGGGTGACTGTCTGTGTGGAATTTGCACATTCTCCCTGTGTCTGCGTGAGTTTCCTCCCAAAGTCCAAAGACGTGCAGGTCAGGTGGATTGGCCATGCTAAGTTGCCCATATTGTTAGGTGCATTATTCAGAGGGAAATGTGTCTGGGTGGGTTACTCTCTGGAGGGTCACAGAATATCGATGAAACAAATACACATCATGAAAGCAAAGGAAGCAAACCTCAATGAGTGTCAAGAAAGTAAGGGTGGCACAGTGGTTAGCACTGCTGCCTCACAGCGCCAGAGACCCGGGTTCAATTCCCGCCTCAGGCGACTGACTGTGTGGAGTTTGCACATTCTCCCCATATCTGCGTGGGTTTCCTCCGGGTGCTCTGGTTTCCTCCCACCGTCCAAAAATATGCAGATTAGGTGAATTGGCCATGCTAAATTGCCCGTAGTGTTCGGCGAAGGGGTAAACGTAGGGGAATGGGTCTGGGTGGGTTGCTCTTCGGAGGGTCGGTGTGGACTTATTGGGCCGAAGGGCCTGTTTCCACACTGAAGGTATTCTAAGGCAAGACTGGATGGTCTTTAATTCTAGGAGTGTAATAGGTAAGACTGATAATTTATGGTGTGGATTACACAGGGAAATATTCAAAGTTTGGGAGAAGATTTGTAGCTCGGATGCTCGTTGTTGTGGCTCTGTTCGCCGAGCTGGGAATTTGTGTTGCAGACGTTTCGTCCCCTGTCTAGGTGACATCCTCAGTGCTTGGGAGCCTCCTGTGAAGCGCTTCTGTGATGTTTCCTCCAGCATTTATAGTGAAGCGGCAGATACAAATCACTATAAATGCCGGAGGAAACATCACAGAAGCGCATCACAGGAGGCTCCCAAGCACTGAGGATGTCACTGAGACAGGGGACGAAACGTCTGCAACACAAATTCCCAGCTCGGCGAACAGAACCACAACAGGGAAATATGATATTGTTGCCATCGTAGAAACATAGTTGAGGGAAGGGCTGGACTTGTAACAGGTGAGACAGAGGATGGTGTAAAAAGGATGATGGTGTAGCACTATCAATTAAGATGTCAATTATCGCAATGAGAGATGGTATCCTGAATGGGATGAATAGAGTCATGGAGATGTACAGCATGGAAACAGACTCTTTGGTCCAACCCGTCCATGCCGACCAGATATCCCAATCCAATCTAGTCCCAACTGCTAGCACCCGGCCCATATCCCTCCAAACCCTTCCTATTCATATACCC
>NC_057715.1:105335316-105363187 GCF_004010195.1 Chiloscyllium plagiosum | reverse complement strand
ATCCTATCCATGCCCCTCATAATTTTGTAAACCTCTATAAGGTCACCCCTCAACCTCCAACGCTCAAGGGAAAACAGCCCCAGCCTGTTCAGCCTCTCCCTATAGCTCAAATCCTCCAATCCTGGCAACATCCTTGTACTCTTTCAAGTTTCACAACATCTTTCCAATAGGAAGGAGACTAGAATTGCATGCAATATTCCAAAAGTGGCCTAACCAATGTCCTGTACAGCCGCAACATGACCTCCCAACTTCTGTACTCAATACTCTGACAAATAAAAGTAAGCATACCAAACGCCTTCTTCACTATCCTATCTACCTGTGACTCCACTTTCAGGGAGCTACGTCCTCAAACAATGCTTTGTGGGTAGAACTTAGAAATATTAAGTGAGCAGCCACTTTACTGGGAGTGTATTGTAGATCCCCAAGGAGTCAGCAGGAAATAGAGGAGCAAATGTGTAAATAGTTCACAGAGATGTTGAAGAGTAATGATCGGGTTATTATAGTGGGGGGTTTCAACTTTCCAAACATAATTTAGGATAGTCAAAGCATTGAGGGTCTAAAGGGGGCATATTTCTTGAAATGTATCCAGGGCAGTTATTTGTATCAATACGTAGAAGTCCCAACAAGGGGCAGCACAGTGCTGGATCTGACTGTGGGGAAAGAAGCCAGACAAGGGTTTGATGTGGCAGCAGGGGAACATTTTAGCAATTGCAGCCACAACACAGTACGGTTCAAACCTGTTCTGGACAAGGAAAAAGATGACTTGCAAAAGATGGCTTTGAATTGGGGAAAGGTATATTTTAGTAAAATAAAGTGGGATCTGGCCACAGTAGACAGGGAACAGCTCCACATGTGGAAGTCTACAGCGGAGCAGTCGGGGGCATTCATAAAGGAATTGGGGGAGTACAGGTCTAACATATATCCCTTAGAGGGAAAAATAGGTTGCAATAAGTTCAGTGAACCTTGGATGCCTAGGATAAATAAGGACTGGATAAGGAAGAAGAAAAGGGCTTTTAGCAAGTCTAAAGGGAGCAATAGGGGAATACAGGAAGTGGAGGAGGGAACTTAAGAAAGCAACTAAAAGAGCAAAAGGGGTCATGAAAAAGGACTTGTGAACAGCATTAGGGAGAATCCTAAGATATTTTATAAATACATTAAAGGGAATAAGTTAACCAGGGAAAGAAGAGGTAACCTGTGTGTGATATTGGAAGGGAGTTGAATGAATATTTCTCTTCAGTCTTCACGTTGGAAAAGGAGAACATAGATATGGAATTCAGGAGAAGGGGCTGTGTGGAAGTTGCACAGTTTGACATAGGAAATGAGGAAATGTTGGAGGATCTGTCAGGCTTAAAAACAGACAAATCCCCATGCCCAGATGAATTGGTTCCTAGGCTGCTATGGGAGGCAACACAGGAAATTGCAGGGGCTCAGACGCAATTTTTTAATTCCTGTCTGGCCATTGGGGATGTATCAGAAAACTGGAGGATGGCTAATATAGTTCGACCTTTCAGGAAGGGTGGTAGAAATGAACCAGGAAATTACAGAGCGGTGAGTCTCACGTCAGTGGTAGGGAAACTATTGGAGAAAATTCTTATGGAAAGCATGAATATCCATTTGGAAAGACATGGGTTAATTAGAGATAGTATGGCTTTGTCAGAGACAGGTCATGCTACACAAATTTATTGGAATTTTTTGAAAACATGATCATCCGTGTGGCTGAGGGGAATTCAGTTGATGTTTTTTATATAGATTTTAGTGAAGATTTTGACAATGTTCTACATGAGAGCTTGATTGAGTAGGTTAAATCATGTAGAAATGGGGAAAAGTTGATGAGATGGATCAAAAACTGGCTTAGTACTATGACACAAAGGATAGTGGTGGAAGGCTGTTTGACTGACCGGAGGTCAAAGTCCAGTGGTATAGCACAAGGATCATTATTGGGACCCTTATTGTTTGTACAAACGTAAATGATATAGATGAAAATGTTGGGGGAATGTGAAGTAAATTTGCAGCCGACACCAAGATTGAGAGTAATGATGAAGAAGATGATTGTTGGTTACAGGAAGATATAGATGGGTTGACCAGATGGGCAGACCAGTGGCAGATGGTATTTAAACCTGATAAGTGCGAGATGAGTCACTTTGGTAGAAAAAAAGAAGATAAGGCAGTATTTATGGCAGAATATAGCAGAACACTGGGTAGCTCAGATGAACAGAGGGATCTTGGGGTAACTATTCACAGATCCCTGAAGCCAGTAGAGCACATAAATAGAATAATTAAGAAGGTATATGATTTAATTTTAGTTGATTTATTACTGTCATGTGTACTAAGATACAGTGGAAAGTGTCTCTTAAATGCCTTACAGACTGATTGTACTAGACAATGCATCAGGGTTACAGAACAGAGTGCACATGTCAGTGTTGCAGACATAGATAAGTGCACAGATAGAGAGGGACAGTGAGAGAAAGATAGAGAGAGGGAGAAAGAGAGAGAGAGATCAGAATTAACATTTCAGAGGTCCATTCAAAAGTCTGATAACATCAGAGAAGAAGCTGTTCTTGAATCTGTTGTTTTCGAAATTTATATATCCTCTGCCCAATGGAAAAGAGTGGAAGAGAGTATAACCAGGGTGGAAGGGGTCTTTGATTATGTTGGTTGCTTTCCCGAGGTAACGGGAAGTATAATGAAGCAAATGGATGGAAGGCTGGTTAGCGTGATGGACTGGGCTCTCTGTAGTCACGTGATCTCGGGAAGAGCAGTTGCCATACCACACTGTCATGCACTCAGATAGGATGCTTTTTGTGGTGAATCTATAAAAAATTGTAAGTGTCTTTATGATCATGCTGAATTACCTTATCTTTCTGAGGAAGTAGAGGCATTGTTGTGCCTTCTTGACTGTGGTGTCAACTTGGGTGGACCAGGGCAGATTGTTGGTGACCATCACTCCCAGGCACTTGACACTCTTGACCATCTTCACCTCAGCACCATTGATGCTGACAGGTTCATGCCCTCCACCTTCTGAAGCCAATGACCAGCTCCTTCATTTTGCTGACATTGATGAAGAAATTGTTGTCCTTACCCCATGCTGCTAAGCACTCAATCTCTTTCCTATTCCATCTCATCGTTGTTTTAAATCTGACCTACAACATTGGTGTTGTCAGCAAACTTGTAAATGGAGTTGGGACAGAGTTTGGCCACTCAGTCATTTGTGTAAAATGGATGCATATGGTCCGAGTATCCAGCCTTACAGGGCACGGTGTTGAGGATTATCGTGGAGGAGATGTCACCGCCTATCCTAATTAACTGCAGTCTGCTGGTCAGGAAGTCGAGAATCCAGTTACAGAGTGGGGGACAGAGACATAGGTTCTGGAGTTTGGAGATGAGTTTGTTTGGAATTATGGTGTTGAACACGGAACTGTAGTCAATAAATAGGAGCATGACATAGGTATCCTTGTTGTTCAGATGTTCCAAGGATGACATCTGCTGTGGACCTATTGTGCCAAGGTGAATTGCAAGGGATCAAGGCAATTTGGGAGGCTGGAGTTAATGTGCTCCATAACCTACGTCTCAAAGCACTTCATAGTTATGGAGTTCAGAGCCACCAGCTGGTAACCGTTGAGGCAGGCTGCTTGATATCTCTTCGGCATTGGAAAGATAGGGGTCTTCTTGAAGCAGATGGGGATTTCAGATCATAATAAGGCTATGTTGAAGATGTCAGCAAATGCTCCCACCAGCTGGTCCGTGCAGGATCTGAGTGCATGACCGGGGTCTCCATTCGGATCAGTCACTTTCCACGGACTGATCTGCAGCGGTGACTGAGGGTACAGGTGCATCCAAGGCTGCTGAGACAGGTAACATTGTTTCACTACCCTTCTTTTCAAAGTGAGCATACCGGAAATTGAGCTCATTGGGTAAGGATATATTGATGCCCGTGATTGTGTTCAACTTTGTTTTGTAGCCTATTATGTTACGTAAGCCTTGCCATCAACGATGGGTACTCATGTGGTTAGTCTGGGTCTCAAGCTTAGTTTGGTATTGTCTCTTGGCATCCCTAATGGTCTTGCCAAGGACGTACCTGGATTTCCTGTATAGGTCAGGGTCACTCAACTTGAATGTCTAAGACCTGGACTTTAGTAGGGAATGGATCTCCTGGATCATCCATGAACACTTGCTTTCTACAGTCATGGCAAAGGGTGTAACAGGAAGAAGGTAATGTTGGAGTTGTACAGAGTTTCAGTGAGGGCACAGCTGGAGTACTGTGTGTAGTACTGGTCGCCTCACTACAGGATTTTTCCTTTAGAGCAGAGAAGACTGAGGTGGGACATGGTTGAGGTGTATAAGATTATGAGGGATATGGACAGAGTGAATAGAGAGCAAAAACAGAAATTGCTGGAAAAGTTCTGCAGATCCGGCAGCATCTGTGAAGAGAATTCAGAGTACCCGGGTCTCTGGCGCTGTGAGGCAGCAGTGCTAACCACTGTGCCACCGTGCCGCCCATATGGACTTGATATGGACAGAGTGAATAGAGAGCAAAAACAGAAATTGCTGGAAAAGTTCTGCAGATCCGGCAGCATCTGTGAAGAGAATTCAGAGTTAATGTTTCGGATCCAGTGACCCTACCTGAGAACTCCAGAAACATTGACTCTGATTTTTCTTCACAGATGCTGCCAGACCTGCTCAGCAACTTCTGTTTTTGTTTCTGATTTACAACATCCGCAGTTCTTTCAATTCGAATAGAGAGCAGCTGTACCTCTTGGTTGAGGGGTCAATCACGAAGGGACATAGTTTTAGGGTTGGGGCAGAAGATTCAGAGTGGATTTGGGAATCTGGAATACACAGTCAGGGAATGTAGTGGAGACTGGAAACCTCACAACCTTTAAAAAATATTTGGATGAGCACTTCAAGTATCATAACATTCAAGGAAATGGGACCAAGTGTGGGAAATTGGGATTGGCTTATCTTTAGTGGTAGTCATGTTAGTGCAGACTTGATGGGGCCTTTTATGCCTTGTATGAATCTATGAATGTTTTCCCCTGCAAATAGTCAACTTTGATAAAAACTTAATAAGTAGCAATGCTTCCATGTACATCTCAAGCTTTGGCCAACGCTGTTTTCATGTGTTGCCTGGTTTTTCTATGACATAGCCAATGTCCTTTCAGTTTCTCATTCAACTACCGTACCAAATCTAATTCTCAAATCATCACCCTGTTACCCTTCCCTTTGTAGAAGAAAATCATAGCCAGGCATCTTCTGTTATGCAAACAGATGCTTCTGAAAGTATTGTTAGAAATTTTGCAGAAAAGATTTTCATCAGGTATTCATTTCCTAACTGATTGAGAAAATGATTTTCTTCAATTACAATGTTAAAAATCACACAAAACTAGGTTACACTCCAACAGGTTCACTTTGAAGGACATTCTTTTGGAGGGTGGCTCCTTTGTCAGGTGGAAAGTGGAGCAAGATCGTAGGACACAGAATTTATAGAAAGATCATTGTGTCGTACAACTGATGTGAAATGTTGAACAAACCTAGATTGCTGTTAGGTTTTTCATCTTTTAGAATGGGTTGCAGGTTTTGATTCATTAATACGTAAATCCCAGAACGTCGCTCCAGTCACATTCCTGAGATAACTTAAGGTCTAATTAGAAAAAAGGTGACATCTCAGCGCAGAAAATCCACAAAAGGAATGCGGTTAGAGTCTGTATGTATTCAAATCTTGAGTCAAACTGGTTCTATTTCCAGAGGGGGAATTTATAAAATGTGCCATGGGCAGACAGGAACAAAGAAGAGAACAAGGTAGGAAAGATAAATTAAACTGCATTTGTTTTCAACGGAAGAGGCCTAACAGGGAAGGCAGATGATCTCAGGGCATGGTGAGGAACATGGGACTGGGATATCGTACCAATGATAAAGACATGGCTCAGGGATGGACATGACTGGCAGCTTAAATTTCCAAGAAACAAATGCTACAGGAAGGACAGAAATGGAGGCAAGAGAGGAGGGAGAGTGTCGTTTTTGATAAGGGATAGCATTACAGCAGTACTGACAGACGATATTCCCGGAAATACATCCAGGGAAGTCATTTGGATTGAACTGAGAAGTAAGAAAGGGATGACTAACTTATTGGGATTATCTTATAGACCACCTAATAGTCATTGGGAAACTGAGAAACAAATTTGTAAGGAGATCTCAGTTATCTGTAAGAATAATAGGGTGGTTATGGTAGAGATTTTAACTTTCTAAACATTGACTGGGACTGCCATAGTGTTAAGGTTTTAGATGGAGAGGAATTTATTGAGTGTGTACAAGAACATTTTCTGATTCAGTATGTGGATGTACCTACGAGAGAAGGTGCAAATCTTGACCTACTCTTAGGAAATAAGGCAGTGCAGGTGACTGAGGTGTCAGTGGGGGAGCACTTTGGGGCCAGTGACCATAATTCTATTAGATTTAAAATAATGATGGAAATGGATAAACCAGATCTAAAAGTTGAAGTTCAAAATTGGAGGAAGGCTAATTTTGATGGTAATTGGCAAAAACTTTCAAGAGCTGATTGGGGGCAGATGTTTGCAGGTAAAGGGGCGGCTGGAAAATGAGAAGCTTAGAAATGAGATAACGAGAATCCAGAGACAGTATATTCCTGTTAGGGTGAAAGGGAAGGCTGGTAGGTATAGGGAATGCTGGATGACTAAAGAAATTGGGGGTTTGGTTAAGAAAAAGAAGGAAGCATATGTCAGGTATAGACAGGAGACATTGAGTGAATCCTTAGAAGTGTATAAAGGCAGTAGGAGTATACTTCAGAGGGAAATCAGGAGGGCCGAAAGGGGACATGAGATAGCTTTGGCAAATAGAGTTAAGGAGAATCCAAAGGGTTTTTACAAATACGTTAAGGACAAAAGGGTCACGAGGGAGAGAAAAGGGTCCCTCAAAGATCAGCAAGGCGGCCTTTGTGTGGAACTGCAGGAGATGGGAGAGATACTAAATGAGTATATTGCATCAGTGTTTACAGTGGAAAAGGACATGGAGGATATTGAATGTGGGGAAATAGATGATGACATTTTGAAAACTATCCATATTACAGAGGAGGAAGGGCTGGATGTCGTGAGACACTTAAAGGAGGATAAATCCCCAGGACCTGATCAGGTGTACCCTAAAGCTCTGTGGGAAGTGAGGGAAGTGATTGCTGGGCCCCTTGCTGAGATATTTGTATCATTAATGGTTATAGGTGAGGTGCCGGAAGACTGGAGGTTGACTAACGTGGTGCCACTATTTAAGAAAGATGGTAAGGACAAGCAGGAGAACTATAGACCAGTGAGCCTGATATTGGTAGTGGGCAAGTTGTAGGAGGGAATTCCGAGGGACAGGATGTACATGTATTTGGAAAGACAAGGACTGATTAGGGATAGTCAACATGGCTTTGTGCGTGGGAAATCATGTATCACAAACTTGATTTTTTGAAGAAGTAACAAAGAGAAGGAGTGGGATTTTGAGTGGGAGCAGCGGCCGAGTTGAGGTGAACCCGGGAGACTACAGCTAAGGTAAGAGTTAGAATTGATGAAGGCAGAGTGGTGGACATGATCTATATGGACTTCAGTAAGGCATTTGACAAGGTTCCCCACAGGAGACTGGTTAGCAAGGTTAGGTCTCATTGAATACAGGGAGAACTAACCATTTGGATACAGAACTGGCTCAAAGGTAGAAGACAGAGGGTGCTGGTGGAGGGTTGTTTTTCAGATTGGAGGCCTGTGACCATTGGAGTGCGACAAGGATCGGTGCTGGGTCCACTACCTTTCATCATTTATATAAATGATTTGGATGTGAGCATAAGAGGTATAGTTAATAGGTTTGCAGGTGACACCAAAATTGGCGGTGTAGTGGACAGCAAAGAAGGTTGCCTCAGATTACAACAGGATCTTGATCAGATGGGCCAATGGGCTGAGGAGTGAGAGATGGAGTTTAATTTAGATAAATGCGAGGTGCTGCATTTTCAGAAAGCAAATCTTATCAGGACTTAGACACTTAATGGTAAGGTCCTAGGGAGTGTTGCTGAAGTGCAGGTTCATGGCTCCTTGAAAGTAGAGTCACAGGTAGATAGGATAGTGAAGAAGGCATTTGGTATGCTTGCATTTATTGGTTGGAGTATTGAATACAGGATTTGGGAGGTCATGTTGCGGCTGTACAGGGCATTGGTTAGGCCACTTTCAGAATATTGCCCGCAATTCTGGTCTCCTTCCTATCGAAAGGATTTTGTGAAACTTGAAAGAGTTCAGAAAAGATTTACAAGGATGTTGCCAGGGTTGGAGGATTTGAGCTATGCAGAGAGGTCGAATAGGCTAGGGCTGTTTTTCCTGGATCACTGGAGGCTGAGGGGTGACCTTATAGAGGTTTATAAAATCATGAGGGGCATGGATAGGATAAATAGGCAAAGTCTCTTCCCTGGGGTGGGGGAGTCCAGAACTAGAGGGCATAGGCTTAGGGCGAGAGGGGAAAGATATAAAAGAGACCGAAGGGGCAACTTTTTCACTTTTTTGTGGGTGGCACAGTGATTAGCACTGCTGCCTCGCAGCGCCAAAGACCCGGGTTCAATTCCCGCCTCAGGCGACTCTGTGTGGAGTTTGCACATTTTCTCCATGTCTGCGTGGGTTTCCTCCGGGTGATCCGGTTTCCTCCCGCAATCCAAAAATGTGCAGGTCAGATGAATTGGCCACGCTAAATTGCCCGTAGTGTTAGGTGAAGGGGTAAATGTAGGAGAATGGGTTTGGGTGGGTTGCACTTTGGCGGGTCGGTGTGGACTTGTTGGGCCGAAGGCCCTGTCTCCATACTGTAGGGAATCCATTCTAATCACACAGAGGGTGGTACGTGTATGCAATGAGCTGCCACAGGAAGTGGTGGAGGCTCATACAATTGCAACATTTAAAAGGCATCTGGATAGGTATATGAATAGGAAGGGTTTAGAGGGATATGGGCTGGATGCTGGCAGGTAGGACTAGATTTGGGTTGGATATCTGGTCAGCATGAATGAGTTGGACTAAAGGGTCTGTTTCCATACTGTACATCTCTATAACTCTATGACACTGTGACTGCTTCAGACTGTGTGCTTTTTGAACAGAATAGAATGTATCTGCAAATACAATTCTGCAAATGCAATTTCACCCCATAGACTTATATGTCTCTGTGTGTGCATGTGAGGGAGAGACAGAGTGAGAGAGAGAGAGAGTGTGTATCTATGTGTGTGTGTTTGTGTGTATGTGAGAGTGAGGGGGGAGAATATGTGTCTGTGCGTACGCTTGATAGAATGTGTGCATCATTGTGATGGAGTATATGTCTGCGAGAGGGTGCGTGCATACGTGGGTGTGAGTGTGATGGGTGTGTATGTGTGTGCCTGAGAGAGACCATGTGTATGAGAGAGGGTCTGCGTGAGTGTGTGAATTACAATGTCAGTGCATCTCTGTCCAATATAGTTTCAGTGTTTTGTTCAATTTTTCATTTTCTTCCTTTCAACACTTTGCTTTCAAGGACAGTGCTCGGTGTGCATCCTTTTATTTTGACCACAATCACAACATTTTCAGATATTGCTTTAGTGGTCTCCCCTTGTGCCATGGAATGCCTGTTATCTCAGGTCTCCATGTCAGGATCAGTAAGTCATGATGGCCCCTACAGAATCAATGTTTCTTTTTTCCTTAGGATAGCAATCTGCCTTCCTGCCTGGCATAAGTATTGCTGACTTGGATTTATACATGTCAGCTTCACTTCAATGCCTGCATCTGGTTCAGCTGCTGATGTGTCCTTGTCATCATGATACTTTTTGACTTGCGGAGAATTTCTGTCTTACAGAACTCTTTTCAAAGACTGCACAGTTGCATTGTTTCCCTTCTTGGCAATGGTAGCTTGGGGCAAAATGTTATATCTGCTTTACTCAGACTCTTCAGTCTCAGCGATAATTTTGACGTCTGGCATTACTTCAGACCGTTCAGTTCCCCTTCTGTGATCCATGTAAGACTTTACAGAATCCTTTTTTCAGAATCACTGAACCTCCTGAGTGGTGTCCCTCAGCTCTGCATTGTTCATGTCTCAGTAACAACTCAGGTGGGCTCTTTCCTGTTGTAGTGGGTGGAGTTACTCTCTGCATGGCAGTGTCAGGCAAAATATTGGCAGTAACATCTTGCAATCTTCATCTTCAGCCTCAGCGATCCTCATCGATATCTATAAGGTTTGGTTTTGTCATTCTACTTCCCCAGTTTTCAGTTGTTCTTTAGGGGTTTCTCTGTGGCTGTAACTATATGTACGCCACTAAAGTTTGTGAAGCAAATTGGGGCCCATATGTGCGTAATACGTGTACAGATATCAATTATATAGGGGATGAAGTGGTCTAGTGGCGCTATCACTGTACTGTTAATCCAGCATCTGCAGTCCTCACTTTCTCCGTTAATCCAGAGACCCAAGTAATGTTCTGTGACCTGGGTTCAAATCCCTCCACGGTAGATGGTAGACCTTGAACTCAACAAAAAATTGTCGGGAAAAAAACCATCTGGTTCACTAATGCCCTTTAGGGAATGAAACTGTCATCCTTACCAGTCTGGCCTACATGTGACTCCAGACCCACAGCAATGTGGTTGACTGTTAAGTGTCTTCTGGGCAATTAGGGCTGGGCAATAAATGTTGGCATGGTCAGTGACAGCCTCATCTTGTGAATGTGCAAAAAATACAGAATATTTTTGGTAGACTGTGCCTTGTAAATATTTCAGCCTTTGCCATTGTAGACTTTATAAATGCTTATATATAAGCGACACAACCATTCCTGGTGAAGGAACATATCTAAGAGGTGAACTGTTATTTTTCCCACGGGCCAGCTGGTAACACGGTGATGCTTGCTGGTTCTGATGGTTTGGGTATGCTGGCATGACTGAACAAACTGCTCCATGTCATTCTCCAACCATGGCATCTGTACTACAGTTTATAAGTTTTGCTTCGTAGCAATCACCATCCAAGTGGTCCTCAGCAGCTCACATCACCCAGGCAAGACCAAATGTTTGTGGCACTGCAACTCTATTTCTCCAGAGAACAGACTTCCCAGTTGTGCACAGTGCATCTTGCTTGGTGATGCCCAACTTGAATGAATAATTCCCCAATTTCCCATTAATTGGTTTCTTTCAATTCTGGATCTTTGACTGTCTCTTGATCTCTCTTATTGAAGTTGTTCTCGATTTAAAACTGTCACGCACCACAATATTCAAATTTATTCTCCAGTAAAGAGCTGTGTATTTGACCCTCCCTCACTTCACTGGTAGTTTGTCACTCACATGCCTCTGCTATTGCTTCTGTCATGTGTTTAGCAGGCTTTATTCTGCTGTTCATAAATTTATACACCATGAACATTAGCTCTGTCACATCCAACAAGCAACTGCCTGCATTTATTATAAATCTTGTTGGTTGCAATTTAACCCTCTCTAATCACAGCCTCTCATTATCTTCCTCTCTCTTGGTTTCATGAATAATGTCTTTTGAATATTAGGTGTTCCTGAAAGGACCATGAGATATAGGAGCAGAATTAGATCATTTGGTCCATCGTGTCTGCTTCACCGCTCAGTTGTGGCTGATATGTTTCTGAACCCCATTCTCCTACCTTCTCCCTGTAACCCTTGATTCTCCCTACAAATCAAGAACCTATCTATCTTTGTCTTCAATATATGGCCTCCACAGCCTTCTGTGGCATTGAGTTTCACAGATTCACACCATCTATCAAATGAAAATCCTCCTTCTATCCAGGTTATCCCTTCACTCTGAGGCTGTGCCCTCATGTTCTAGTATCTTCTACTAGTGGAAACATCCACTCTATCTAGGCCTCTCAGTATTCTGTAAGTTTCAATCAGATCTCCTTCCCCCTACCCCATACTTCTAAACTCCATCAAGTACATAACCAGGGTCCTCAACCGTTCCTCATACGACAAGCTCTTCACTCCTGGAATTATTCTTGTAAACCTCCTCTGGACCTCCTCCGATGCCAGCACATCCTTTCTTAGATATGGTGCTCAAAACTGCTCATAATATTCTGAATACAGTCTGACCAGAGCCTTATGCAGTCTCAGCAATACATCCCTACTCTTGTATTCCAGCCATCTTGAAATGAATGCTAACGTGCATTGTCAATGAATTTTGTTTCGGTAAATATCTGGTGCTGCACTGATGTCTGACAGCAATTACTTGTGTCAATGAAGTCCATATTAACTGACAACACTTGTCATGTTCCTTGAATCAGGTTGGAGTTACAATCTGATGATATCAACCAGTTTAAGCAAAATTGGGAAACCTTGCTTGTTGACAACTCTGTAAGATTTCCTCCAAGTGGGAATTAGGTGATTGCCACTCATGACTGCTTCATTCATATGTTGCATATCACAGAAAGCCTGACACCACCATTTGGTTTAGGCATGACCATACTAAGGCTCACCTGAGGAGTGGTCCTTCAGTTGGCTCTATCATGGTCAATTAGTTCCTTGATCTATGCCTCTAGTTTCTCTGTCAGACTTTATACTGGCTGAGCTACAGCCTTCAGATTTTTCTCAACGTTTAATCGCTCTTGCTAATGTGCATCTTCCCAGCTTCTTGAAACACTGATTGAAACTTCTTTTGAAGCTTCGCATAGAATCTCACTTTCACTCCAAAGTACAGCAGCCCCAAGGCTTCAACACATTCCCTGCTTCTAAGAAGTGAACTATCTTCCTCAATCACTATGAATTATTTCTCCACATTCCAATTTCCAGCTCTTCCAATCCCAACAAGCATCTACCACATTGAAATGGACTTATAGATGTGTAAGGATAGAGCTTTTTGATGTATTTTCGAGATATGCAATTGATTCTTTGTCTTCTATCCCTCTCAGAGTATTTTATTGATGACATTCACTGTCACTGAACTTGCAATGATGTTCACTTCAACACCACCAATAACAACTGGAACTTTCATGTAGCTGATTCCATTAAGAAATAACATGTATCTATGATTATCATTCACGTCCTCACTCTTTGCATCTTTAAATCATTCATGTTGCATTACGTTCATCTGTCATTCCTTTGTGTCATTTACAAGGCTTATCTCTTCATACAGCTTTGCTCCTCCATATTTAGGCAAAATAGACTTTGACTTTTGGAACATGAGCTAAAATGTATTGCCCATCCCTAGTGACCTTTGAGAAGATGTTGGGGAACTGCCTTTTTGAACCACTGAAGTCCATTTGATGGAGGTAACCCCACAATACTATAAGGGAGGGAGTTCTAGGATTTTGACTCAGGGGCATTTAAGGGACATCTTCCAAGACAAGATGGTGTGTGGCTTGGATGGGAACTTGTAGCGGATGGTATTGTAATCTGTTGTCTTTCTAGTTGGAAGTGGATAAAAATCACACAACATCAGATTATAGTCCAACAAGTTTATTTGGAAGTACTAGCTTTCGGAGCACTGCTCCTTCACCAGATAGCTGTGGAGCAAGATCATAAGACAGAGCTGAAAATGTGTTGCTGGAAAAGCACAGCAGGTCAGGCAGCATCCAGGGAACAGGAGAATCGCGTTTCGGGCATAAGCCCTTCCTGAAGAAGGGCTTATGCCCGAAACGTCGATTCTCCTGTTCCCTGGATGCTGCCTGACCTGCTGCGCTTTTCCAGCAACACATTTTCAGCTCTGATCTCCAGCATCTGCAGTCCTCACTTTCTCCTCAAGGATCATAAGACACCAAATTTATAGCAAAAGATCACAGTCTCATGCAATTGAAACAATATATTGAGCAACCTTAGATTGCTGTTAAGCCTTTAATCTTTTAGGATGAGTTGCAGGTTTCGGTTCATTAATGTGTAAATCCCAGAACTTCTTTTAAGTCACATTCCTGAGATAACTTAAGGTTTTATTTAAAAAAAAGTGACATCTCAGCTCAGACAATGTATTAAAGGCATGAGGTTAGAGTCTGTCTGTATCCCAATCTCAGACTGGTTCTATTTCCAAAGTAGGAATGTATAAAATGTCACATGGACTGACTGCCTGCAAATTGTGTGCATTTTGAGAAAAATAGAATGTATCTGCAAACACAATTCTGCAAATGCAAATTCACCCCATAGACTTATATGTGTATGTGTGTGTGTCATGTGAGGGAGAGAGAGAAAGAGAGAGTGTACATATGAGTGTGTGCATGTGAGTGTTAGTGCACATGAGAAACTGTGTGTTTGCATGTGGGCGTGCTTGGTAGAGTGTGTGCATGAGTGTAATGGAGTATATGCCTGTGGGAGGGTGTGAGTATGGGTGTGAGTGTGGGGGTGTATGTGTGTTTGTCTGAGAGAGAGTATATATATGAGAGATGGTCTGTGTGAGAGTGTGACACACCCTCTTACAAACACACTCAAACAGACCCTCTTTCATATGGAAATACAGACTCTTTCGTGCACTCACACTCACATGCACACACACTCTCTCTTCCCCTCTCTCTCTCTCTTTCCCCCCCTCAGATGCACACACATGCACATATATGTCTATGGTTGAATTTGCATTTACAGAATTGTATTTACAGTTACATTCTATTTTTCTCAAAAAGCATACAACCTGCAGGCAGTCAATCCATGCGACATTTTATAAATTCCTACTTTGGAAATAGAACCAGTCTGACTCAAGATTGGGATACAGACAGATTCTAACATCACACCTTTAATACATTGTCTCAGCAGAGATGTCACCTTTTTTTATACAGTTATCTTGAGAATGTGACTTAAAAGAAGTTCTGGGGTTTGCACATTAATGGACTGCACCCCATTCTAAAAGAAGAAAGATGTAACAGCAATCTAGGTTTGTTCAATATATCATTTCAATCACAAGACACTGTGATCTTTTGCTACAAATTCTGTGTCTTAAGATCCTGCTCCACAGATACTTGTTGAAGGAGCAGCGCTCCAAAAGCTGGTACATCCAAATAAACCAGTTGGACTACAATGTGGTGTCGTGTGATTTTTAACTTTGTCCACTCCAGTCCAACACCGGCACCTCCACATCATAGATGGAAGTGTCCATAGATTTGGAAAATGCTATCTCAGGACCTTTGGTGAATTTCTGCAATACATCTTGTAGATGGTATACACTGCTGCTACTGAGCATCAGTGGTGGAGGGGGTGGATGTTTGTGGATTATTCAGGTATGTTGTAATATAATGAATGCATCCATCAATGCCTGCCTCAAATGGGTGACATATTGAGTTACCGTTTTCCCCAATTTCTTACAAAGGCTGTGTGGAATTTTCAAGCAGGCCCGAGGGACCCCCACTGAGCATGGTTGAAGAGGACTTTGAAGACTCACCCAAATCTGCCACCTCATCCCACAACTATTTGGAATCCTCTGTGGAAGGGTTTTCCTTTTGCAGTGATGGTCCAACAGCCATGGCCATTTGCATTTCTGATTGGTTTCCTTACTTAGATGGTGTCTTCGGATCAGAACAAAATCACTGTCTGACAACTGTATCTGACACTATGTGGAGGTGGGACCCCAGCTTGTCCCAGATGAAATTCTGACCTCTTTGTGCTACATGGAACTATAAAATATAGCAAGAGTGGGAGCAGGAGAAGACCATGAATTCCACTTCGCCATTATTGCCACAATACTGGGCATATGGGCGTTGCTGTTGGATCACCTTTCTTGCTACTGGATTTGGAAGGTATAGCAAAGTCTCTGCAGGTGGTCTTTCTGCAATACTTCGAGATGTCTTCTGCAGGTTATCCAAGTGCCTGATGCCTATGGGAATTCAGGCATCACTCCGCAGAAAACCACAATGTTAGTCTCGGTTTTAAGATCTCAGTTCTCAATATTTTTCTCCTCAGTTGGTCAAAGTGTTAGCTGGCATCTTGGAGGTGATGGTCACTTACGTCACCATAATGGAGGAAATGTGAGGTCCACTGCCGTTCCGGCAACAAGTATATCTGTAAGCATCCATTACAAACTTGGGAATGTACCAACAGAGAAGATCCCAAAACATTCACATCCATTATTGTTATTATTATTCACAGTAACAAATAGCTGGAAGAGAAGTGAAAAACATAACATTCATTATGTTTGCAAGATACTGGTATTCTGTCTCTCCTGCTTGATAATTTCATTTTATCTGTTTAACTGAGTTTCTGCCTTGTAACTTGCTGCTGGCAATGTATCACTTTATCGAATCCAGCATCAAAACAGGACTCGGAAATATGGTGGGAATTATGTCAAATGGCATTTTTAAGAGCTACTCAACTAATTGGTAGACACTCAAGTAGGAATTACCGCAAATTGCTAAGCCAATTAGTCATTTGAATTCTTTCATCTGAGATGCACATTATGAGAATTACAGCATGAATTGATTACATCTCTTATAAACCTTTTATACTGCAGATGTACTGCAAAATAACATGATTGTGTGATCAGCTGGGGCTCCAGATCTCAAATGCACACAGGGGAGAGTACTGGTACCAATGGAGGAACAGAGGAAGAATAGGATAATCTGGGGTAAAATTACACATGTCCCAGCAAGTTGAATGGCAATCAATCAGAACTATGTTATTCACCAAATGCCTGTTAAATTAAGTACTGCATTATCGTATCATTGATTATATGTAAATACAAGTGTCCTTACAATTAAGTGGTTAATATTCTTTAGAAGTGTTTGTTGTCATCATGCTGTCATCATGAGATGTTCTTTGTGGATTAGATTTCACTTTTCAAGGATTTTTTTTTGGAAGGGTCTATTTGTTTGTCAGCAGGTTGTTGCAGAATGCAATAATGTCCAAATCAAGGTTCAATTGTATGAATAAAATAACCTTTATAGTGGAAAGACTAAGTTGTGACTAAGGTAAGACACAGAATCATAGGATTTACAGGACAGAAAGGACAATTGGGCCTATCAAGTCTGCACCTCCAAAAATGTGTTATGACCTACAGAAGTCCCCCTTTCCTGTAGTAGGGCCATTACCTTGAAAATTATGACACTTCAGATGTTCATCCAAGTACTTTTTCCTTGTGCTTGTCAGATTGCATTCCTGGCTGAAAACAGACATGAACACAGACAGGGGCTGTGGTGCCTGGGAAACACAAAATGAACACAATGCCTTTGCCAGATCTGAGTGTTCATTGCCTTATTCCATCATCTGTCGAAAGAAAAATTCCATGTTACCAAATTCGGTGCTTTCTGTACATCCCAGTCAGATGTGTAACAGAAGGTGACTGGTTTTACAGTAATCCAAAGACAACTCTTGTGTGTCAGCCTCCGAATAGAAAGTTTTGTGTGGCATGTGGCCTGACTACTTCATTATCCGTTCCCACACTGGTATAGTTCTCAAAGGACTCCACACAAGTGTTCCTGTGCACTCCTAAGCAGGTTTTTTTGTGCCCTGATTAATTCAGAGTGGTAGAGAGAAAATAAATTCTCCACTGCATTGCAAAATTCCTCTTTCCCTAATTTTCCAACTCACAACCAAAGGCCCACAATAGGACCAGATTTAACAAATGTCTCTTTGGGCATCTCTGCTTAATTATCCAGAAGAGTATAAATGCACAATGTGACTTCTGTTACCAATAAGTCACTTCCCCATTTCTCCTTCTTGCTTAGTAATAAAGGAAAGTTAGAATTTTGTGAAGGGTTAACGATGCAATACTCTATTAAAATCTACTGAGCTGATGCATATGTGGCCATGTCCTGATGATGTCTACGACCTGTGAAGTCTTAGTCCACCAGGTTTCTGTGTAAAACTTTCAGAAACAGAGAAACATAGAAAATATGAGCAGGAGTAGGTCAGTCAGCCCTTCGAGCCTGCCCTGCCTGTCTTTATGTTTATGGTTGAGCATAAACAGGTCAGTTAAAAATAGTTTTCCTCCAGATCCTTTGATCCACATACACACCATAAAATATTAAACCTTCGCAGTCAAATACTGATCCAAGTTTATCCTTCAAATGCTGTTTATAACAACATTATCACTGTTCATCATGACTTGTATCCCATTGTGGAACAGCTTGCATGTTTATGTTTTCGAACTAAAACTCTGGAGCCACAAGCAGCGACAAGTACTATTTGTTTCTGAGCAGTTTTCAGCTTTTCCATTCCCACCTGAGTGCTCACAATGCTCCTCCATGTTTTCCTAAAGAATCTGTTAACAAGTGTTATAATGTCCGTTGTGAAGAAAAAGGAAGATCCATTGCAATTCTCAGCAAAGATTCAGAATAAACTTTTCTGGATGTTTACTCAAAAAAAACTGAACCATCCAACACCAAACTGGAAATGCACCAGCCCTGCCTTAAGAGAATATTGCTGTCAGTATTCTTAATGGCAATATGGATTGGCAAATCAGATAACATAGAAACATAGGAA
Source organism: Chiloscyllium plagiosum (assembly GCF_004010195.1). Taxonomy (NCBI): domain Eukaryota; kingdom Metazoa; phylum Chordata; class Chondrichthyes; order Orectolobiformes; family Hemiscylliidae; genus Chiloscyllium; species Chiloscyllium plagiosum. The sequence continues at coordinate 105,344,825 of NC_057715.1, read as the reverse complement.
CTGGAGTAGTCCATTCAGGTCTTCAAGACTGGTCCACCATTCAATATGGCTGATCTCAGTGCCCTGTTCTGACTTTCCTTCTATGCCCTTTGATCCCTTTAGCCCTCAGAACACCTGCTTGAAATTTTGGCCTCAACAATTTTCTGTGGTAGAGATTTCCCAGGGAATGGTTTCTCACCTGAGTTCTAAATGGTTTATCACATATCTTTAGACTGTGTCTCAGGTAGAAATCATCAGACTGATTTGTGGCGGTTCATGTCTTCACAGTTGTGGCTCACTTAGCTCTTTAGTTAGCTCTAGGCCTCAAGACAGCGGGTTTATATCTTAATCTAGAGATTTAAAAGCAAACTCCAAGCTGAAGCTGCCATGTAGCTTGCAGGGCGGCATGGTGGCTCAGTGGTTAGCACTGCTGCCTCACAGTACCAAGGTCCCATGTTCAATTCCAGCCTCAGGCAACTATCTATATGGAGTTTGCACATTCTCCCTGTGTCTGCGTGGGTTTCCTCTGGGTGCTCCGGTTGAGTGGACTCGATGGGCCGAATGGCCTTGCTTCCACTCCTATGTCCTATGTCTTATGGTTTCCTCCCACAGTCCAAAGATGTGCACGTCAGGTGAATTGGCTATCCTAAGTTGCCCATAGTGCTAGGTGCATTAGTCAGAGGGAAATGGGTCTGGGTGGGTTAATCTTCAGAGGGTCGGTATGGACTGGTTGGGATGAAGGGCCTGTTTTCACACTGTATGTAAGTAATCTAAACTAGCTCTGAGGGAGCACTGTACTGTTGGAGAATCGAACTTTCGGTTCATAAAGCCCATCTGCTTTCCAGGATGAACTCAAAAAAATCCTGCTGCATCCTTTGAAGAAGGACAAGAGCAGTATGCCCAATAATCAAGACCAATTAAAGGGTTACCTGGTGACCGTTAATGGTGGGATTTGATGACATACAAATTTTCTACATTATATGCATTTCAAAACCTATTCCATTGGGTGAGGTCAGAAAGATAACAGAAATGTAATGCTTTCTTTCATCTAGCGGTATCTCTGCTGAATGAGGATTGTTGTAAGGAACCTCACCTCATCAGATTCACTCTGAAGGGATTCTTAGAGTGGGGAAGGAAAATAATAGGATGTAGAAAGCCCATATTTCTCAATTGCTACTTTGTCTTCTCCACTTCTCTCCTCATCTATTGAAGCCAATAGCTGTTAGTTACACTGGTGAGGACAGGTCCCTACTAAGGCTAAACATTTGTGGAACACTTGCAAACCAGTCATTCCCTGAGGATCTTTGGCCTGCTTTGAAATACCTCTGGACATTTGCTCTACATGGGCATGTATCTGTGGAATTCACTACAGCAGAATGTGATGGATGTCAGGACAACAAATAAACTTATAGAGGAGATAGACTTTTTAAAATTAGTAGCAGGTTAAAGGGATATGAGGAGTGGGCAGGAAAGTGGAGTTCAGCCCTATTGAATAGCAGAGCAGTCTTGAAGGGCTGAATAGCCTACTCCTTGTACTTAAGGACAGACTTACAGGGCTGTATTTCACCAAGGGGCTATCCTTGCCATGTGGAGTTGATCAGACATTACAACAAGAAATAAAAGTCAGAGAGGCCAGAAGAACATTTTTCAAACTCTTAACAATGTCTGCCGATGGGTGCTGAACTTCACTCTGATCTACACCCTTATGAACGTCTGAGCTGTGCAAAAGAGGTAAGTGGCAAGGGCCAGGAATATTGTGCGTCAGTGAGCTGCTTCATCACGAGGGGGAGTGTGTGACGATACATATTGGCTTTAAGAGTTGTATTTTATCCTTGTGTAATGAAGAAAGGTTGAGACAGAGGTGTTGAGCAGTGTTTTCCTCAGCCAATAAAATAAGCAACTTGCGAGACCTTGGTTTTTATTTTTAAAGTTGCAACAGTAGAAACTACCTGAACGGTTAGAGGCAGGCTGTCGCAGAACTAGGATTTTTCTTTTAGTTTTAGCTTTCAGCATTTTCTGAGGCATTGTAGCCTGGATGTGGAAGCTGTTTTTCCTCTCTCTGTTACAGCTAAAAGCTGGGGTTCTCTTCCTGCAGCTAGAACTGCATATGAGGCAATCTATTTTACTGAATTTGCCTTTGCCAAGAATGTGTTTATGGAATATTACTGTATTGGAACAGTTAATTAGTGGTAATTTTATATATGTTGTTAAGCATTAGTTAAGTTATTCCAGTTCTTTCTTTTATTGTATTTTAACTATAATGTATTAATAACGTGTGTTTTGCTTCAAGACTGATAGTTTGACCACACGAGTTGCATCTGGAATACAATGTCTGGCACTTACCTTTAAAATCAGAAAAGGTTAGGGTCTAGGCTATTGTCAGGGGTTTGATCTAGTCCTTAATAAGTGGAAGACACCAGAAGCATAGTAGAACTTCAAGGGAGAGAGGGGCCATCACTATGGCCATCACTAAGGTGTTGGTGCTGGGGAAGCCAAAAGGTCTGAAGGTGGAAAATTCATCTGGACCAGATGGACTACATCCCAGTGTTCTGAAGGAGATAGCTGAGGAGATTGTGGAATCATTGTTGGTGACCAGTCAGGAATCAATACAGTCAGGGATTGTCTGAGACGACTGGAAAATGGTTAATGTAAGATTCTTGTTAAAGGAGAGAGAAAGGCAGAAGACAGGAAACTAAAAGGCTAGTTAGCCTGACCTCGGTCATTGTTAAGATTTTAGACTCCACTGTTAAGGATAAGATTGAGGAGTACTTGGACGTGCAAATATAAAATAGGGCAGCATCAGGATGGCTTCATCAAGGGGAAGTCACGCTTATCAAATCCATTAAGATTTCTTTAGAGGATGTAATGAGCAAGTTAGATAAAGGAGGCCCACAGGGTTTTCAGAAAGGTTTTGTCAAAGTGCTACACAGGAAGCTGCTAAAAAAGGTAAGGGCCGAAAGTGTTAGGGGCAAGGTACTGGTATGGAGAGAGGATTGACTGACTGGCAGAAAGCAGAGAGTGGGGATAAAGGGCTCCTATTCAGAGTCTGCATCTGCAGTCCTCACTTTCTCCTATTCAGAATGGCAGCTGGTGACCAGTGGAGTTTCACAAGTGTCGGTGTTGGGACCGTATCTATTTATGTTATACATTAACAATCAGGATGAAGGAACTAAAGGCATTGTTGTTAAGTTTGCAGATGACACAAAAAGAAAGGGATAGGTAGTGTTGAGAAAGTAGGGAGACTGCAGAAGGACTTGGCCAGGCTAGGAGTGTGGGCAAAGAAGTGGCAAATGGAATACAATGTGGGAAAGTGCGAAGTCATGCACTTTGGTAGGAAGAATAAGGGCATGGACTATTATATAAATAGGGAAAGTCTTCAGAAATCTGAAACACAAAAGGACTTGGGAGTCTTAGTTCATGATTCTCTTAAGATTAACATGCAGTTTCATTTACAATGAGAAAGGCAAATGAAGGCAAATCAGCATTCATTTCAAGAGGGCTAAAAAATTAAGAACAGGGATGTACTGTTGAGTTTGTAAAAGGCTCTGGTCAGACTGGCATTTGGAATATTGTGAGCTGGTTTGAGCTGCATATCTAAGGAAGGATGAGTGGGCATTGGAGGGTGGATCCAGAGGAGATTTACAAGAATGACCCCGGTAATAAAGGGCTTGTCATATGAGGAGTGGTTGAAGACTCTAGATCTGCACTTGATGGAATTCAGAAGGATGAGGGAAGATCTGAATGAAATTTACAGAACACTGAGAAGCCTGGATAGGGTGGTATGGACAAAATCCTTCCACTGGTCTGGGAGACTAGGACTCGGGGTGGGGGACAACTTCAAAGTGAAGGGATGACCCTTTAGAACTGAGATGAGGAGGAACTTCTTCAACCAGAAGGTGGTGAATCTGTGGGACGCATTACTGATGAAGATTAACTGGACTCCAAACATTAATTCTGCTTTCTTTCCACAGATGCTGCCAAACTCAGAATGTGCAATTCTGGCCTCCATCCTACAGAAAGGATGTTATGAAACTTGAAAGGGTTCAAAAAAGATTTGCAAGAATGTTGTCAGGGTTGGAGGATTTGAGCGATAGGGAGAGGCTGAACAGGCTGGGGCTGTTTCCCTGGAGCGTCAGAGGCTGAGGGTGAACTTATAGAAGTTTATAAAATCATGAGGGGCATAGATAGGATAAACAGACAAGGTATTTTCCCTGGAGAGGGGGAGCCCAGAACTAGAGGACATGGGTTTAGGGTGAGAGGGGAAAGTTTTAGAAGGGACCCAAGGGGCAACTTTTTCAGGCAGTGGGGGTGCATATATGGAATGAGCAGAAGAGGAAGTGATGGAGGCTGGCAGAATGACAGCATTTAAAAAACATCTGGATGGGCGTATGAATAGGAAGGGTCTAGATGGGTATGGGCCAAGTGCTGGCAAATGTGAGTAAATTTAGGGTATCTGGTCGGCATGGGCAAGTTGGACCAAAGGCTCTGTTTCCATGCTGGACATCTCTATGACTCTATGACTGAGTTTATGCTGGTGAAATTTAAATTCAATGAAGGCAAAAACGTGGAATTAAAAGCTAGTCAAATGATAACTGTGCAAGTAATTACTAGGTCTACTAATGTCATTCAGAGAAGAAAATCTACCATCCTTACCTGGTCTGGTCTACTTGTGACTCCAGACCTATGCTAATGCAATTAATATTTAATGTCCTCTGAAATGACCAACCAATTCATTCAGGTCAATGGTAACTAGAGAAGGGCAATAAATTCTGGCCCATCCAGTGATATCCACATCCCACAAATGAATTGTAAAAAGTCAGTATGGGTATGCAGTAAGGAATCACAATGATTGAAATAAAGAGCACGCATTTTGCATTTTATTTGCTTGTCAATTGGTTTTTAAAACAGGCTTGTTTGCCCTTGTGAAAAAAGGCTCATTAAAACGAAAATCCACTTTACATGGAAGCTTGGCAGCAGTCAAAGGAAAGGAATAGAAAGCTTTTGTGATGAGGGGAAAAAAATACATCTTGAATGACCTGCAGTTGATAGCTTGACTAAAGCCAAATCAAAATGGGAAATCAATTATGCAAGCAGCACTTCGCCTTATAACAGAGAGAGCAAGAAAAAAAAATGATGCACAAAGTTATGCAAAGCAGGAGACATCTGCACTGTAGTGACATGATTTTTATGATAGGTGTTTGCTTTACCCCAAGTGGTGGTATTGTAATTCATCTACCTCTGAATTAGGATGGGACAATTAGTGTAGTCATTGTGCCTCACGTGTTATCACCAATATTAATGAGGCAGTTTCCAGCTCCTGTCGACACTGGCTTGAAAACTGAGACTGATTTCTTTCCTCTGGTGAGCTGAATGTGATCCTGATTACCTCAGCAAAGGCCACCTGCTGCTTTCCTTTTGTGTGCATGGCCTCCATTTGCAGAGGTCCCTGGAGAGCACAGCCCCAAGGGCACTCCCAGCTGACACCAATCTGGTCACCCACTGACTATGCAATCAGCTCAAGTGGCCATTTCCCCCCAGCGACCCTCTGTCACGCAAACTGAGTGGATATTTGCACAGTGCAGCACCATGCCCTCCCCTACATTTCTGACTTGCTGTGCCACTTTTTATAACCTATATACATGCAGTGCTGACCTCTTGCCACATCTTAAACTGGGTAAGGGGCGACATTTTCAGTTTCAAAATGTGCTTGTCTCAACGTAAGTCTCTTAATGTGGGTGTGACAGACTTTCCTAAATTGTGTCAAGACACCACTCAAAATAATTGATTGGATTTTGATTTTACAAGTCAAATGTACGAGAGTGCATTTATGTTTTGGAAATTGCCCGTCCCTACCTTTGGGCTATTTACAGAATGAAAAAGTGCAAAAGAACAAAGTGTAAGAGGGAAGGGAAAGAGATGTGCCAGACGAGAGGTAGAAAGTAAGAACACAAATTTGCTGGATTAACTCAGTAGGTCTTCCAGAATGGCTCTGTTCTGGACCAGGAACATGCTTTCTCTGCACTGCTGCATTTTTCTTGCCATTTTTGTTTTTGCTTCTGACTTCTGCCAGTCCTTTGTTGTCTTTTGTTTATAAAAAAATGTTGGGCAAGAGAAAGACAATTGCTTTTTATTCATTCATAGAATGTGGGGTCACTGGGTTGGACAGCATTTATTGCCTGTCGCCAACTGAACTGGCAAAGGTGAGCTGCCTCTTTAAACTGCTGCAGTCCTTCACGTGTAGGGACAGGTGTTTGGAAGGGATTTCCAAGATTTTGACCCAGCCACATTTGAAGAAACGGTGAAGTGTTTTCAAGCAGCGATGGTCGTGTGGCTTAGAGGGGAGCTTGGAGGTGGTCGTGTTCCCATGCAACTGCTGTCCTTGCCTTTCTAGATGGTGGTAGTCAATAATTTGGAAGGCACTGCCTGAGAAGCCTTGATGAATTTCTACAGTGCATCTTGTACATGACACCCATTGCTGCTATTGAGCGTCGGTGGTGAAGGGAGTGAATGCTGAAGGTCATGTTGAAGAGGTGCCAATCAAGTGGGCTGTTTTGTCCTGAATGGCATCAAGTTTCTTGAGTATTGTTGGAGCTACACTCATCCAGACAAGTTGTTATGTTGTGTCGCCATAGTCTTACCAAACCATAGGGGCTGCTGTCTCATTTGAGAGGAGAGGGCGTCACTGGCTGGCCAGACAGCATTTATTGCCCAGAGGGCAGTTGAGAGTCAACCACGTTGCTGTGGGTCTGGAGTTACATGTAGGCCAGACCAAGTAAGGATAGCAGATTCTTTCCCTAAAGTGCAGCAGATGGGTTTTTCCAACAATCGACAATGTCTTCATGGTCATCATTAGATTCTTAATTCCAGATACTTATTGAATTCAAATTCCACCATCTGCCATGGTGGGATTCAAACCCACGGACCCAGAATGTTATCTGGGTCTCTGGATTAACTTCATTCCTGATGAAGGGCTCCAGCCCAAAACATCAATTCTCTTGCTCCTTGGATACTGCCTGACCTGCTGTGCTTTTCCAGCAACACGCTCTCAACTCTGATCTCCAGCATCTGCAGACCTTACTGGCTCCTCTCTGGACTAACTGTCTAGCGATAATATCACTAGGCCATTGTTGCTTCTTCTCTTGTGAAATGAAGCAAGGTAAGTGAATGAGGTATCAGTGGGAGAGCACATCTGCACCAAAGATCCCACAGTGTTGTTGTTCACTGGTTAGCGGTGCTGCCTCAGCGCCACGGACCTGGGTTTGACTCCAGCATTGGGAACTGTATATGTGGAGTTTTCACGTTTTCCCCGTGTTTGCATGGGTTTCCTCCAGGTGCTCCGGTTTCCTCCCACACTCCAAAGATGTGCAGGTTAGGTGTATTAACCCATGTTAAAATGCTCATAGTGTACAGAAGCAGTAAATGAGGTGTTTGGATGTGCAGGAAAATCTCTGCCTGATGTGAAAAGATCCTTTGGGGCCTTGGACAGAGGTGAGTGGGGGAGGTGTGGGTGCAGGTAGACCTAACAAGGGAATCGCAGAGGCAATGGTCTCTTATGAATGCAGAAAGTAATGGGGAGGGAAATATGTCTCTGGTGGTGGGGGTCTGACAGTAGGTAGTGGAAATTGCAGAGGTTAATGCACTGTATTTGGAGATTAGTTGGGTGGAAGGTAAGGACCAGGGGGCTATATTCTTAATGTGGTTGGAGGAATGGCGTTCAAGGGCAGAGGTGTGGTAAGTGGAGGATATGTGTTGGAGAGCATTGTCGATCAAGTGGGAAGGAAATTGCAGTCCTTGAAATAGGAGGCCTTTCTGGGAACCCTGGAGTGGAATTGCTCCTCCTGGGTGCAGATATGGCAGAGTGATAACAAGACCTGGTGTGCGGGTTAAGGGGCGAGGAGATGACATTAAAATTATTCCAGGATGTTGCCAAGGTAAGAGGGTTTGAGCTATAGGGAGAGATTGAATAGGCTGGTGCTGTTTTCCCTGGAGAGCCAGAGGCTGAAGGATGACATTATAGAGCCATATAAAATCATGAAGGGCTTGGATAGGATAAATAGACAAAGTCTTTTCCTTGGGTGGGGGAGTCCAGTACTAGAGGGCATAGGTTTAGGGTGAGAGGCGAAAGATATAAAAGAGACCTAAGAGGCAACTTTTTCACGCAGAGGATGGTATGTGTATGGAATGAGCTCCGAGAGAAAGTGGTGGAGGCTAGTACAATTGCAACATTTAAAAGGCATCTGAATGGGTATATGAATAGGAAGGGTTTGGAGGGATATGGGCCAGCTGCTGGCAGGTGGGACTGGATTAGGTTGGGATATCTGGTCGGCATGGACGGGTAGGACCGAAGGGTCTGTTTCCGTACTGTACATCTCTATGACTCTATGACTGGTGGTAATTTAACCTGAGGGCCACCAGACCTCAGGCAAGGGAAGAGGTTGAGAAGGAGAGTCTTTCATGGTAACCTCAAACCGGGGATGGGAATTGAATCCAAGTGAAGAGTATTCTATCACACTCAACACCTGTGCCTTGTAGATGGTGGACAGGCTTTGGAGAAGTCAGCAAGTGAGTTAGTTGCCACAGGATTCCTAGCCTTTGACCTGTTCTTGTAGCCACAGTATTTCTCTGGCTAGTTCGGTTCAATTTCTGGTCAATTGGAAACTTCAGGATGGTTAAGTGGTAATGGAGGGAAATGGCAATTGAGAAGTGAAGGTGGTGAGATAGAATTGAAATAACAGAGGAACATAGGAAGAGAGGAACAGGAGTAGTCCATTCAGTCCCTCGAGCCTGTTCTAGCATTCAATGAGATTTGTGGCCTAATTCCATATACTGCTTTTGGTCCATATCCCTTCAGACCTTTGATGAACAGAACTTTATCTATCTCAGGTTTAAACTTACAACCGATCCTGTATCCACTGCTTTCTTCCTGATATCTCACCTCAAAAGTCTAGCCCTAATTATCAGACTATTCTGCCTAGTTCTCAAATCCAAAACCAGTGGGAATAGTTTGTCTTTACCCCCATCTTTTCCTGTTAACATCTTGAAGACATTGATCAGATCACCCCTTAATTTTTTAAATCCTTGAAAAAATAGGCTGAAATTGTGTAATCTTTCCTCATAATGCAACCCCTGAATTCCAGGTGGTGTCCAAGAGGACAAAAAGGGAATGGCCAATGGAAGTCAAGAGGTAAAGGAAAGTTTTGAAGGGTTAATAGAAGTGAAGAAAGAAAACAAGGGAGGGAGAGAAAAAGTTCAGCAAAAAACCCACAGAGAAAGAAAATTGAAGATGAAGGAGAAAGAGAAATCATGAAATTGAGCGCAACTGAGAAATGTAAGGTAGAGATAAGTTAAGGAGGGTGGAACTACTTATGATTCAGAGATGCCGGTGTTGGACTGGGGTGTACAAAGTTAAAAATCACACAACACCAGGTTATAGTCCAACAGGTTTAATTGGAAGCACACTAGCTTTCGGAGCGACGCTCCTTCATCAGGTGATTGTGGAGGGCTCGATCGTAACACAGAATTTATAGCAA
>NC_057715.1:105330702-105335142 GCF_004010195.1 Chiloscyllium plagiosum | reverse complement strand
CTGTCTGGGGTGGGGGTTGTGAGTGTGAGAAAGTGTGTGTGTGTAGTGAGTGCAGAGTGTCTTAAGTCTGTGAGGGGGTGCATGTGTGGGAGTCTGTGTGTCGATAAGGGTGTGTGTGGGTGTCTGTGTGCGCGTCTGTGTGTATCTGTGTCCGTGTGCATGTGAGAGAGTGTGTGTGTGTGTGTGTAGGAATATCTGTGTGTGTGTGTGTAGTGCAGTGGTGATCACCTGTAATGTGACATGAACCCAAGGTCCCGGTTGAGGCCCTCCCTATGGGTACCGAACTTAGCTATCAGCCTCTGCTCAGCCACTTTCCTCTGCTGCCTGTCCCGAAGTCCACCTTGGAGGATGGTCACCCGAAGGTCCAATGCTGAATGTCTACTTATGGTTGAGATGAAGTAAAGTAGCACTGACCATGCAACAAACCTGAAATCTTCCTGATTCCTCTGGGTAGACTAACCTATACAATTACTCAAAAAGCTTTCAGAAATCCCAAATCTACTTCAAAATTTAAAAAGTTAGAAATTTGTTTCTTGATTTATCCCTTTCTTGATTTATTCCAGATACTCTTTTGAATACTGAAACACACATGTGGGCAAAAGTGATTACTGCAGATGCTGGAAACCAGCGTCTAGATTAGAGTGGTGGTGGAAAAGCACAGCAGGTCAGGCAGCATCCAAGGAGCAGGAAAATCGACATTTTAGGCAAAAGCCCTTCATCAGGACTGGAGGCAGGGAACCTCCAGGGTGGTAAGATAAATGGGAGGAGGGTGGAGCTGGGGAGAAGGTAGCAAAGAGTACAGTAGATGAATGGGGGTGGGGATGAAGGTGATAGGTCAGAGAGGAGGTTGGAGCAGATAGGTGGGAGAGAAGCTTGGCAGGTAGGACAGGTCATGAGGACAGTGCTGAGCTGGAAGTTTGGAACTGGGGTAAGGTGGGGGAGGGGAAATGAGGAAACTGTTGAAGTCCACATTGATGCCCTGGGGTTGAAGTGTTCCAAGGCGGAAGTTGAGGCGTTCTTCCTCCAGGCGTCGGGTGGTGAGGGAGTGGTGGTGGAAGAGGCCCAGGACCTGCATGTCCTCGGCAGAGTGGGAGGGGGAGTTGAAATGTTGGGCCACTGGGTGGTGGGGTTGATCGGTGCGGGTGTCCCAGAAATGTTCCCTAAAGCGACTGCAATTATTTATTTCTGTTCTATCTGACTTGTCTGCGTGGTTTATTCCCACAACAGTGAGCACACTTAGCATCTAAACCATCAGAAAAGATAATGTTGAACAAAGCATTTCCTGAACAACAAGGCTTGTGTTGAGCTTTGCACTGCTTAGCCTTTCACTGTCAATAATCTTTTTCCTCCAGTCGATATTGCTGTTGTAGGCATGAAGATGGATCACCACCTGAATGGAAACGTCACCTTGCTGGAGTTTTGAGAGTGCTGATTTCTAAAAATATTTCACATCTATTTGCCATATCATGTCAGAAGACACTAGAGTCTAGAAGCTGCCCTTCTTCTGTATCTAATCAATAAACCTGTATAGCTCTGTGACATTCTATCAATAAAGGCATATGACAAGGGTGCAATCCAATAAAGGCTGGAACAGAATTATTTAAGCAATTATAATACACTGAGGTTACTCTTCAGTAACCATATAATACCATTTAATCCCAGGAGTGGGAGAGGCATCATAACTCACACTGGATGCCAAGAGGAAAACATAATTCGCCTTTCACTATTATATTCTATTTATGCTCAAGGTTACTTCTCTAACTAAAACCCTTAGATATTTATATCCAAATTAAACACTTACCATCCAAGCCTCATGGGGCTTCCATTTGCCCATTGCACTGATTGTGCATTAAATGTGAATTCATTTTCTCCTCTTTACTCTTGTCAATGCATTAACATAGAATCTTAGCTACTTAACATAGACGCATACATTTAATGGCCAATGTTTGGTCCTCAACCAAGATCACTCATTATCACATTGCCTTCTGCGAGAGCTTACGATGCGCAAATTAACTGTCACCTTTTCTAAACAGCCTCAATGACCCCATTTCTAAAGGGCTTTGTTTGCTGAAAAGCACTTTGGGATATTTGGGATACCATATAAATGAGTTATTTGCTTTCACTGGAACAGTGGATTAAATTAAATTGCTCAAATGTATATATCTTTGATCCATGCCACTTGATAATCCCAGTCAATATCGAACCTAAGAATCTCAGTGTTGATCACAAGAGATCATAATTTTAAGGTGAAAGGCATGAGGTTTAGAGAGGTTTTAAGGAAATGTTGTTTTCACCCAGAAAGTAGTGGGGTTTGGTACTCAATAGCCTTGGAGAGTAGTGTAGGCAAGTAACCTTCAACCTTTAACAAGTATGTGAATGAGCACTTGAACTGTCATAGCATTTAAGGCTTTGGGCCTTGTTCTGGAAAGTGTGACTAGAGTAGATTTAATGTAGTTTTGGCAATCCTGATTTGATCGACAGAAGGGCATCTTCTGTACTGTGATTCTATGATCCTAATTACAATCTTGAATGATTTGATTGGCCTGAACTTCCACAGCAATTTGGAGAGAAGCTTTCAGATTTTCACAATCTTTCTGGTTTCACTTATTGGTTGATTATAATCCAAGATCCTTTTTGGGACCTGTCAGCACAGTCTTGCTTCCCAGATAATCACTCTCAATATTGGGAAAGACAGGTCCTGAAGGCACTGAATGACAATGGAAGACTGATTCTGGATTAGTGGTGCTGGCAGAGCACAGCAGTTCAGGCAGCATCTAAGGAGCTTCGAAATCGACGTTTCGGGCAAAAGCCCTTGACAGTGCTGAGCTGGAAGTTTGGAACTAGGGTGAGGTGGGGGAAGGGGAAATGAGGAAACTGTTGAAGTCCACATTGATGCCCTGGGGTCAAAGTGTTCCGAGGTGGAAGATGAGGCGTTCTTCCTCCAGGCATCGGGTGGTGAGGGAGCGGCGGTGAAGGAGGCCCAGGACCTCCAGTCCTTGGCAGAGTGGGAGAGGGAGTTGAAATATTGGGCCACAGGGCGGTGTGGTTGATTGGTGTGGGTCCCTAAAGCGCTCTGCTAGGAGGCGCCCAGTCTCCCCAATGTAGAGCAGACCACATCGGGAGCAACGGATACAATAAATGATATTGGTGGATGTGCAAGTAAAACTTCCATCAAAGTTTTACTTGCCACCTTGGATATTCACCAGTTATAAAAGAAACATTTACTGTAATTCTGGGCTGAGTTTGCTTCCAGTTTGGTGTTTTACCTGATTAGGAATGTTTATGTTATCTCCTTTACCATGAGAAACTGGGCATGGTTATCGTGCTAATGAAGAGTCCGACATGCATTACAATCGACTCTTTTGGACAAATATTACATTCCTGAGGCACAAAGCTCAATGGGTCAAATGGCTTGCTACTGCTCCTACATCGTATGGAGTGTATGAGCTAATATTAAACTTTAGATTACAACAGAGGAGTATGCTTACATGAGAGTGTCATGCTTCAAGTGATTTGAGGTAAGATGGAGTATGAGATTTTACTCTCAGTTCGCATGCTGTGAAGCAGTGATGATGTTTTGAAAATATCTCTTAAAGGTAAACTGACCATGGAGCATGACACAACACAACCCTTTCCTATAAGATAAAAAATGATCATAAACAGATATGCATAATTGGTCATAGGAATGTGCCATCAAATCACTAATTATGCAAACAGGTAAAACACCCATCTGGAGAGATGTGTGTTGTTTGCTGTTATACGCACTTGACAGCTGGCTGGTCTTGCTGCTGATTGCTGTTACTCAACACCACCACATAATCATCACCACCTGAGTGTTCTTCCTCACTCTTGTGGTGTGTCGTATCCAAGCTGCCCTATAAGACCATAAGACCATAAGACATAGGAGCGGAAGTAAGGCCATTCGGCCCATCGAGTCCACTCCGCCATTTAATCATGGCTGATGGGCATTTCAACTCCACTTACCCGCATTCTCCCCATAGCCCTTAATTCCTTGTGACATCAAGAATTTATCAATTTCTGCCTTGAAGACATTTAGCGTCCCAGCCTCCACTGCACTCTGCGGCAATGAATTCCACAGGCCCACCACTCTCTGGCTGAAGAAATGTCTCCACATTTCTGTTCTGAATTTACCCCATCTAATTCTAAGGCTGTGTCCACTGGTCCTAGTCTCCTCACCTAACGGAAATAATTTCCTAGCGTCCACCCTCTCCAAGCCATGTATTATCTTGTAAGTTTCTATTAGATCTCCCCTTAATCTTCTAAACTCCAATGAATACAATCCCAATTATGAGATAGAATGGAAATTTTCTCTATTCTCAATAGAAAAACTTAAATAACAATGGGGTGGCATGGTGGCTCAGTGGTTAGCACTGCTGCCTCTCAGCACCGGGGTCCCAGATTTGATTCCAGCCTCGGGCG
>NC_057715.1:105265337-105326323 GCF_004010195.1 Chiloscyllium plagiosum | reverse complement strand
TTTTTTTTTGCCTTTGTGGTTGCTCAATTCCACCCACACAGACTCCACATCATCCGACGCTATGTCATTCAATACCATAGATTTAATTTTGTTCTTAACTATCAAGGCAACCCCACCCCCTCTGCCCACCTCTCTGTCTGTTCGATAAGTTGAAAGACCATGGAGGTTTAACTGCCAGTCCTGACCCCCCTGTAACCAAGTCTCTGTGATGCCTACTACATCATAATCATTCACTATTATCTGTGCCATTAGTTCATCGGCTTTGTTATGAATGCTACGAGTATTCAGGTAAAGTGCCTTAATGCTAACTTCGTTATCATTAGAGATGTTGGAAGTCATATGTCCTAAGTTATCCTTGCTTTTTTACTGCATTCTCAGTCTGCCTCAATTTTAAATCCGCCTGGAAACATGTTATCCTGCTGCTTATCTTGCCATTTACCTCCATACTCCCTTTCGCTTTCACTTTCCCTTCCCCCCCCCAACTCAGAAGTTTAAAGTCCTACTGACCACCCTATTTATCCTCTTCGCTAGAACATTGGTACCTGATCGGTTCAGGTGGAGACCGTCCCAACGGTACAGATCCCCCCGGTTCCAAAACTGATGCCAATGCCCCATGAAGTGAAATCCCTCTTTCCCACGCCAATCCCTTAGCCACGTGTTTACTTCCCTAATTTTCTTATCCCTATGCCAATTGGCACGTGGCTCGGGCAGTAATCCGGAGATTATGAAGGGCCCTCTGTCCCTTCAGAGTTGAACGCCATGATCTAGATTGATTTTGTATGACCTTGTTGCATATTTGGGAGCCATTGGCTCATATCTGAGTCTTTGTGTCTGTATTTCCAATTCACATGCACTGTCCATTGTGCAGTTTCACAAGTTATCTGTCTGCTAGCTCATTGTGCATCTTTTTCATTCTTCTTTGCCTTTCTAGATGGGCAAGGCGATGGCCCAGTGGTATGCAATGGACAATTTTACCCTTTGGGTACATGAACATCAGTTAACATTTTTTAAACCTACAATTTGGGAAAAATAGCTGTTTTAATCCTACTGGATTGCTTCACATCCTGAAAGTGATGAGGTTCTTCAGATTAATAAAGAAGCTATAACTTAATGAAATGACAACAACTGACATGGCAAACTCTAGAAAGCAGAAATGTTAACCAACCATAGAGATTGACAGGTATCTTCTTGACTGCTCCCCATGGCATAGCATTCATTTACCAGGTGGAACAATTGGTGTCATAGCAGTTAAAAAGGGGGACAGAGCCCTTTCTTTGCAACCTTTTAGCAATGGAAGTCAATGAGTCCACTTGCATGGAGTCTATCTTACCATAATTTTTAATTTAATGTACCGTCCACATCCACATTGCATTTATCATGCACAGATATGGATTGATATGACTTGATTAAATTGAATGTTTATGTTTGATACACATTAAGATTTTAATTGAAGTAAGAATGATAACATTTTAATCTGAATCAAGATGAAATTCAACATATGACACATCACTGTTGTTTTAGCATTTCTGCAAATGCTGCTTTCATTAGATTGGGGTGGGCTACGTTGCAAAACCGATCATCTACAATTTTTATCATCGAGCCTCAGCATCGAGCTCTCCCATATTAAGTAAACCAAAGACCGATGCATAAGTCTCCTACACTGTGTCAACAACCTACCTAGGTTGTGCCCTTTCAAGAGCACCCCTTACTGTACCAACATGGCTTTGCCACTTCCCAAAGCAGCCATTTTTTGTGACCTGTCTAAGTGAGATTGCCAATTAGTGCTGAACCAATGCTGTTTTGTGCTAATGGGGGATTTGTATTTGGAAACCTTTTGACTTCTGATTAATGAAATAAATCAGCTCAAAAGGAAAATTGGGTTAAGCAATCGTTAGAAGTAAGCGAAGTTCCAATTACTGATCATACCATTCACTGCCAGCAAGCCATTAAAATAACTAATAAAGAGTTTCAATTCTCAGTGGTGTGCCAGTGTTAATTGAGGTTCCCTTTGAGTTAAGCTCATCAATGTACCTTTTCATCAAAGCACATTTGATTTATGTTGGGCAGAACAGGTTTAAAGTTGTTAAATAGAGAAAATGCCACAGTGTATCCCTGGATGCAAAATTTATCCCATGCGTGAGGAGAGTGAAACAGAACTTCACGGAGAAAGGAAGCATATAGACAGTGAGAGTGGCATGTTTCTCTTTTAAGTTGGGAACCCTAACTGGGTGGAGCGTGAGGTCATATTGCAGGAGTTCAACAGGATTGAAATAAGGAAGCAAAATCATGGAGGTAATCTGAAAATAAAAGTACCAGACATTGCCAAATTATTTGCTTAGAGGCCAATAAAATGCAGGGGGAGGGGCATTTGAGGAAGTGGAGGAACTCTGGTTTCTGACTCAAGATGTCTCCAAAACGTTGAGACAGAATGAACTTGAGAAGCTAATTATGCAAAGCCAAGTATATAAGAATGGAAATATTGGATGATGACACATTCAAATGAAGGAGAGAAGACCGGTTGTCGATGGGTTGGGCTTATATCCCACCATGATGATATGAGATTGCTGGTGAGGAAGGAGCAAAATACCATAAACCCTATACCCACCATCTACCTTCCAAGCCCTGACCTTCTGCAATCTTATTAAAGGATGGAGAGAGGCTGGATGGCCTTAAGTGGTCAATTAATGACCACTTGAAGACTGCATGCCACCTCTGCTGTGAATCAGTCTGGCATGGGAAAGACCTACATCAGGTATGCAGCGTAACAGCTCTCTTCTCATGGTCTAATATAGAGCTTGAGGAGGCAGATACCAGGTTCTCTTTGATCTCTTCCCACTGGGTCTATCTAACTCAATCCTTTCACCCCTGTCACCAGGACTGTCTAATCTCGCCTTTAACTCCCATTGTTGACCTTTCACTCTGGCTGCAGAGCCTCTTGAGATTGGAATTTGGATGCAATACCAACAGTGGCCACACTCCCTGGTGGTGCATTTGGGACCAGGAAGGTGCTAGAATTTGATTGGCTGGCTGCATTCAGAGGTGGGATGTCCTCTGTAGTTGGAGGCACAGACTCAATCTTAAACCAATGAAAGAACATCAATGCTTAGGGGATCTGCTAGAGCAGGAGGTCAAGACCTCATTCCTAAATTTTCCAATGAGGTTCAGGAATCCTTGGCTTAATAGAGTGACAGGGCAAGGGACACTGTTTGTCACTGGCTACTCATGTGTTTCTGTTCTTCCTGGTGGTGAGATATGAATAACGTTTTCTGCACTCGATGTTTCTTCACTGTGTACTACAACTATACAAAAACAAAATAGAGTGACAGGGGAAGAGAAATGGAAATAGTGGTTCCATTAGTTTTATCAGCATTTTGCCTGTGGACTTTACCAATCCAGCTGAAATGTAAAGACAAGCCAGGGAACTATATACCAGTGAGCCTGACGTTGGTGATTGGCATGTTGTTGGAGGGAATCCTGAGGGACAGGATATAAATATATTTGGAAAAGCAATGACTGATTAGGGATAGTCAACATGGCTTTGTGCATGGGAAATCATGTCTCACAAATTTAATTGAGTTTTTTGAAGAAGTAACAAAGAGGATTGATGAGGGCAGAATGGTGGATGTGATCTATATAGACTTCAGTAATGCATTTGACAAGATTCCCCATGGGAGACTGGTTGGAAAGGTTAGATCTCATGGAATACAGGGAGAACTAGCCATTTTTGATACAGAACTGGCTCAAAAGTAGAAGGCAGAGGGTGGTGGTGGAGGGTTGTTTTTCAGACTGGAGGCCTGTGACCAGTGGAGTCCCACAGGGATCGGTGCTGGGTCCACTACTTTTCAACATTTATATAAATGATTTGGATGTGAGCATAAGAGGTATAATTAATAAGTTTGCAGATTACACCAAAATTAGAGGTGTAGTGGACAGCGAAGAGGGTTACCACAGATTACAATGGGATCTTGATCAGATAGGCCAATGGGCTGAGAAGTGGCAGATGGAGTTTAAATTAGATAAATGCGAGGTACTGCATTTTGGGAAAGCAAATCTTAGCAGAACTTATACACTTAATGGTAAGGTCCTAGGGAGTGTTGCTGAACAAAGAGACCTTGGAGTGCAGGTTCATAGCTCCTTGAAAGTAGAGTCACAGGTGGATAGGTTAGTGAAGAAGGTGTTTGGTATGTTTTCCTTTATTGGTCAGAGTATTGATTATAGGAGTTGGGAGGTCATGTGGCTGTGCAGGACATTGGTTAGGCCACTTTTGGAATATTGCGAGCAATTCTGGTCTCCTTCCTATCAAGATATTGTGAAATTTGAAAGGGTTCAGAAAAGATTTACAAGGATGTTGCCAGTGTTGGAGGATTTGAGCTACAGGGAGAGGCTGAACAGGCTGGGGCTGTTTTTACCTGGAGCGTTGAAGTCTGAGGGGTGACCTCATAGAGGTTTATAAAATCATGAGGGGCATGGATAGTATAAACAGACAAAGTCTCTTCCCTGGGGTGGGAGAGTCCAGAACTAGAGGGCATTGGTTCAGGGTGAGAGGGGAAAGATGTAAAACAGACCTAAGGGGCAACGTTTTCACACAGAGGATGGTACATGTATGGCTTGAGCTGCCAGAGGAAGTGGTGATTCTAGTACAATTGCAACATTTAAAAGGCCTCTGGATAGGTATTTGAATCAGAAGGGTTTGGAGGGATATGGGCCGGGTACTGGTAGGTGGGACTAGATTGGGTTGGGATATCGGGTCGGCATGGACAAGTTGGACCAAAGGGTCTGTTTCCATGCTGTACATCTCTATGACTCTATGACTCTATTAACCTTGGTCTACTTCAAGCATAAATTGAGTTATGCAGTCTTTAATATTAGTTTACACAAAATTGCCATGCTTCAACTGCCTATACTTGTTCTAAAAGTTTATTTAAATGAATCTTCTCTTTTAAATACAAGTAGGCAATGCTTTTTAAATATGAAAAACCACATAATGTATGAAATGTATGCTTTTAAAGAGATTTTCAGTCATTTAAAATCAGGTTTCATTTCGAGAGAAGAAGACATTCATAATCAAGTCTTGTTTTTTTTATCAAAAGCCGTATTTAAAAATATCTGCACCAGAATGCATCACACTTGAATGCGTAAATAAATATACTTTATGGAAGGAAAATAAATAAACATTCACATTCAATTGTATTGCCCAGGACTTAAGAAGCTTGAGACCATCTTAGACAAAGCAGTCTGCTTGAAACGTTGACTTCTCCACCTCCTGATGCTGCCTGGCTTGTTGTATTCTTCCAGCCTTCTGCCTATCTGATTGAGAGCCCAAGCCCTACATTCAATATTTAATCCCTTGGCCATTCTTGTCACAATGGCAGAATGTACCATCTTTGAGACCCACAGCAATAGCTGTCAAGCCTCCTTAGACAGCAGCTTCCAACATGCAGCCACTTCCATCAGGAAGGATAAGAACAGTAGATATTTGGGAACGCCACCACCTGCAAGCTCCGCTCCACTCACCATCCTGCCTTGGAAATATATTGCCGTTCCTTCACTGTCATTGGTCATAATCCCAGAATTCCCCTCCCGACAGCACTCTGATGTTCCAGCATCTGAAGGATGATATTGTTTCCAGAAAGCAGCTCCCATTACCTTCTCAAAGAAATCAATAATTGAAAACAAATGCTGGCCTCACCAGCAATGTCCATATCTCATGAAAAAATGAATCTCATTTCACTCCTGAGGTATTTACCCCTAATTTTCAAATGTTATCCTCAGTCCTCATCTCTCAAGGCAGATGAAATAATTTCTCTTTGTTTATCCTCTCGCTTCACCAAAGCTGTGACCAAATCATGCCTTAAACATCTAAATTACAGAGAATACAGCCTGCATTTATGTATTTCCTCCTTTTAAGTTAACCTTCGGAGTGGGGAACATTTTAGTAAATCTTTGCTGAATTCCTTCCAGGGCTGATGTATCTTTTCCAAGTTCTGATACCCAAGCTGCTCACAATCCCAGAAGACCATATCATATAGAACCAGAATTAGGCTATGTAGTTGTTTGAGTCTGCTCCGCTATTCGATTATGGCTTTTATGTTTGTCAACCCCATGGTCCTGTCTTCTCCCTATAAGCCTTGCTTCCTATAACAATCAAGAACCAATTTATTTCTGTCTTAAATTCTTGGCCTCCACAGCCTTTGACTGCAATGAATTCACAGATTCACTACCCTCTGGCTGAAGAAATTCAGCTCCATTCTAAAAGTTCATCTCTTCACTCCGAGGCTGCACTCTCGGGTCCTAGTCTCTCCTTTCCTCCATGTCCACGCTATCCAGGCCTCTCTGTTTTCTGTATGTTTCAGTAAGATGCACTCCCCCCCCATCCTCCATCCTTCTAGACTCCATTGAGTAGAGATTCAGAGTCCTCAACTGCTCCTCATATGTCAAGCCCTTCACCTTCGGATCATTCTTGTAGATGTCCTTTGGACCTCTTCCACATCTGAAACGTTCTTCCTTAATTACGGAGCCCAAAACTGCTCATAATAGTCCAAATGTGGTTTAACCAGAACCTTATACAGCCTCAGAAGTATATCCCTGCTCTGGGGTCCATCTGGTCCAGGTAATTTATCCACCTTCAGACTTTTCAGCTTCCCCAGCACATTCTCCTTAATGATGGCCACTGCACTCACCTCTCCCCCTGACTGTCTTGTAGTTCTGGTATGCCGCTGATGTCTTCCACTGTGAAAACTGATGCAAAGTACCAACTCAGTTCCTCTGCCATTTCTTTGCTCCCCATTCTTACTTCTCCAGCCTCATCTTCCAGCTGTCCAATATCCACTCTTGTCTTTCACTTATCTTTTAGATATCTAAAAAAAATCTTGCAATCTTCTTTTATATTACCATCTAGTTTAATGTTATATTTCATCTTCTCCTCCCTTATTGATTTGAAAGTTATCCTCTGCTGGTTTTTAAAGGCTTCCCTATTCTCGCACTAATCTTCACCACCTTTCACTTTTACTTTTGCTTTTATGCTGTCCCCGGCTTCCTTCAATTAACATCTTTCATCTTCCTGAATTACCCCAGAAACTCCTGTCATTGCTACTCCACCATCTTCCCTGCTAGGCACCCCCCCTTCCAATCATTGCTGGCCAGCTCCTCCCTCATGTCTTTGTTGTTACTTTTACTCACTTGTAATACTGTTACATCTGATTCCAGCTTCTTCCTCTCAAACTGCATGGTGAATTCTATCTTATTATGGATACTGTCCCCTCTGAATTCTTTCATCTTAAGGTCCTTAATTAAGTCTGCCTTATTACACATCACTAATTCCAGAGTTGCCTGTTCCCTAGTGGGCTCTACACAAGGCGGTCCAAAAAAAATCTCATAGACATTCCACAAATACTTGCTGCCAACCTGATTTTCTCAATCCACCTACATGTTGGAGTCCCCATGATTATTACAATAGAGCCTTTCTTACATGTCTTTTCTAGCTCCCGACTTATTTTCGACTCCACATCCTGACCACTGCCAGGAGACCTGTCCATAACTCCCATCAGAGACCTTTTTCCTTTTGCAGTTCCTCAACTCTACCCACACAGATTCTGTGGTTTCTGACTCTTGCTATCAATTTATTTTGTTCTTATTAACAAGACAACCCATCCTCCTTTGCTCATCTCCCTGTCCTTTTGATACAGTCAATTCTTCCATAATGCGATGGTTGCGTTCTTGTACAGCCCCTCATTATAGAAAAACTGAGCTTTCGAAACAGCGCTTAAAGTTTTAGCGATGCAATCGTGTTACAGCCAATACACGTTTTAAAAGTTCGCGCTTTAGAAACAATGTCTCCATTTCATCAATTGCGCCATAACAAATTCGCATTACCGAAACGCGTATTATAGCAGAACAACCTGTATTCCAAATGTGGCCTCACCTGAATTTTGTATAACCAGCATCTGCCAATGAGTGATCCACAAATGTGTCAAACTGACTCATTCAGTACAGCTATCCAGTGCCTCTATCTCTTCCTTGAAGGGCCAGCAACAGGTATTCTATGCACATACTGTTCAACCTACAATAGAAAGGGATTTCTTGCTGACAGTTGCTCCTCCTCAATTGCTTTTATTTACATTTACATTATGATTTATCCAACATCATCATCAAATTGCATCTTACTGCGTAACCATACAGGTGTTTCTAATAATGGTAAAAGGAAGGAAAGATATAGCTAATTATTGTCTTACATACCATAAAGATAGTTAGTGTTACAATATTTACTCCATCCACCTGTAAAGGTGAACGAGTGAGGTTTGATTCACTGAACGACTCAGTGAAATTTGATTCATTGAATGATTGAGTGCAGTTTGATTCATTGAAGGACTGAAATGTTTCAACTTTTGTTTTCCAGCTTTGTACCTAAGATTCTGTACCGAGGTACCTTTGTCCTTAAGATGGCGCCATAAGTGACGATTTGTAAACTTTTCACTGTACTCATGTGAGTACATGTGACAACAAAGTTAATTCAAGTTAAGTCATTCCATTTAGCTGCCTGATTACCGATTGCACCTATGTTCGAGCTTCCTGTGTTTTCTGCCCCATGCTGCCCACTCCCACCCTCACTGCCAGCTGCCCCATGTTGCCCACTCCCACTCTCACTGTCAACTGCACCATGCTGCCAACTCCCACTCTCACTGTCAGCTGCCTCATGCTGCCCACTCCCACTCTCACTGCCAGCTGCCCCATGCTGCCCACTCCCACTCTCACTGCCAGCTTCCCCATGCTGCCTACTCCCACTCTCACTGTCAGCTGCCTCATGCTGCCCACTTCCACTCTCACTGCCAGCTGCCACAGTCCTTTGGTGTTGCAGTTTTCTGCAGCTTTTCTCCATTTAGATAAGTGTTTTTCTTTGTTCTCCCTCCCAAAATGCACAACCTTTTCCTCATTGTACTCCATTTGCCAACGTTTTGCCCATGTGCTTTGCCTGTCAATATCTCTCTGTAAATTGTCTGTAGCCTCTTACAATCTGCCTTTCCACCTACATTTGTGTTGTCTGTAAATTTGGCTGGAGTACATTCACTTCCTTCCTCCATGTCATTAATATACATCATAAACAATCGAGGTCACAACACTGATCCCAGTGGAATCCTGCTGGTTACAGGTTGCTAATCTGTAAACCAGCTCCTTATTCCCCTGGCCTGTTTCCTGCCCATAGAGAACTGGATGTTCCTGGTCCATGATTGAGTGAGACTTGTAGATTCACCAATTTGTGCATCATTTATTCTTCATTGTAAAGCACACAGTCCTCCCAAGAGTCACAGCGATAGGTTCAAAGACCTCATCCAGTTCAGGTCTCTTTGATTTCTTATTTATGTTGTTGATCACATTGATGACTATTGCCTTTTCACTCATTTATACACTCCATGCCTCTGACCGAAGTATTCTTTGTTTCTTCCCCAGAAGTCTTAACAGGATGGAATAAGCTGCAGCTAAGCATCCTTGAATAACTCAGGTCATGTTGCAATTCTTCAGCGTATTAATTTTCAAAGTTGATAAAGCATCAAGGCTTCCTCCAGCAGTCTGAATGAATTGGGAGGTTTGGCATGAAAGCAGTAAAGGTTATCTAGTGAACATTTCCTGATTAAGTAAATATGTGGATCACATAACTGACCAATGCCACTATCAGGTTTATATTGTCGCCAACTTCCTTCAAGGTCACATGACTTTTCATTCTTTCCTCTCAGTACGTTGGACATTTTGAGTTTGGCCAGATGATCTCTGACAGCCATTGAATCAAATTTCAGTTTTTGCCACCACCTGAAGAATGGGGGGTTGGGTTTAGTATGGTCTAGAACAAGGATGTGTTCTTCAACTAGGCTGAGTGGGTGTGGTCCTGTGTCAAGTCAAAGGAGTGGAGCAGGGTGTAGTTTTGGGATAATGGGAATAGAGCGTGTAGTTCTAAAACTGATGGGGCAGAGAAGGTTGTGTAGTCCAGTAATTGAGGGGTGTCTGAAGAGGGTTGGGGGCAGGTCAGGCACACAAGCTTATGTCAGTCTATTTCCAACCGGTCTGAAGGAGTTCCAACTCTTGACAGAAGAAGGCATTTTGCTGGAGAATTGGAAAGGTGGGACCAAGCACAACAATGCAGTTATGGTAGCTGATGGAGGTTTCCTTTAAACATTTTTATTTGCAACTTGTCTCTTTTATAATATTTTTCTCACCTTTAGTTGTAGGCCTTGTTGGAATGTCCAATTTCCTTAGGCAGTAGCACAGTCTGGATATTGGGCTACCCTATAACCCGGGGGGATGGGGGATGGTGAACTGCTGTGCTGGGGGTGATAAGGACCTTGCTGTCCTGGGTTGCATTGCCACAAATGTTAGCAGTCAAGTTCTCGAGAACGGCAGACCAGTGAATTGGGACTGGACAGAAAGGAGCTGTATTCCTGATGAAGGACTTTTGCCCGAAACATCAATTTTCCTGCTCCTCGGATGCTTCCTGAACTGCTGTGCTTTTCCAGCACCACTCTAATCCAGAATCTGGTTTCCAGCATCAGCAGTCACTGGTTTTACCTAGAAAGGAGCTTCAGCTTATTAACCCAGCAAAGGAACAGAAATATAGTTGCAGTTCAGGATGGTGAGTGGCTTGGAGGGAACTTCCTGCTGATGGTATTCCCATGTATCTACTGCCCCTGCTCTTCTAGGTGATAGGGATTAGGAGTTTGGAAGATCCTGTTGAGAAGCTTCAGTGCATCAGTGAATAGTTAACATTCAGATTCTATTACATACTTAATCCCGCTGCACTTTTCTTTCTCCTAATGTTGCCATATTTACGTTGTTACTCACATTGAAGACTATTGCCTTCTCACTCACCTACACGCTCCACTCCCCTAATGAACTTTCTTCCCCAGAATTGGTTGTCTTGACAAAATCAGCAGAGAAAAATGAAGAAAGATCAGAAGGAAGAGTAGTATTCCAATTGAAATGGGAGGGAAACCCTTGGGGAAAGAAAAATGAACTTATGCAGTATGACTTGTTTATTTCTGTTCACAGCACAGCATTAACAAAGCAACATTTGCTGCCTGGGCCAGCTTTTATAAGTTGAGCAAGCTGTGATCACTTTGAAATGCTAACGGTTGCTTCTACAAATTTAAAAGGTTGAGCTGGTTTTCAATCACTAACATGATATTAATTGAGCATTTAGTCTGTGATCAAGACTCATTCAAATCTACACTATTTGATTCCAAATAATGCACAGACTATTTTGGAGTGTCATTGAACAATGAATTGATTTCTACATTTTCTGGTGGGAATGTCATTAGTTTGTGTTGTGAGTGCCAGTTGGTAAGAATGTTAAGACTGTGCCAACTTATTTCAATGCCAATTATTCAACCCATAGACCTTCAGTCCATTATTTTGTCTTCTTCAACATTGGGGGCAAATAGATTAATAAGTTGGAGAGCCACAACACATTCTTGACTTGCACCACTGTTTATCGCAAAGCCACTTTAGGAGGCATTTCCTAATATGGGATTATCATATCACAAGGAGTAGTCATTTCCACCATATACCTAAGTTTCTATTTGTCTTGTGCACTCATTACAAACAGGACCTGGTTCTGTCCTCCCTTTGACATTTTCAACTACACAATCTTGAGGTGAGTGTGGCCAGATAGCAATCACAGACAGGAATCAAGGCAGACTTTTGCACACTTATTAAGCACTCTGAAGTCAATAATAGTAGCCTTGCTCTTTTCCCCAACAAAGACCAGCTAATTCAACACTTGTGAAGGATCAAAGCCAGGATCTTCCTGTTGCTTGGATCAGTCAAAGTATGTTGTCCACTGCCATCTATCTGACAATCAAATATTAGTCAAGAGCAAAATAGAAGGAGCACAATTAATCCCCACAGCATGTCATAAACTTTAAA
Source organism: Chiloscyllium plagiosum (assembly GCF_004010195.1). Taxonomy (NCBI): domain Eukaryota; kingdom Metazoa; phylum Chordata; class Chondrichthyes; order Orectolobiformes; family Hemiscylliidae; genus Chiloscyllium; species Chiloscyllium plagiosum. Next base: position 105,314,413 of record NC_057715.1, on the reverse strand, counting down.
GTGGGATTGGGCAACTTGGAATATTGGATTAAAAGTTCTTAGGTAGCTTTGAAGTAAGTAGATGTCATCTCAATGTCGTTGCTAACTGGCACTCAAAACATCAAAGCACATCTAATTTATTCACTTTATTTACTAAGATCAATAAAGCAACTCACGTTTGAATTTGATTTGGCAGTGCACTGGTTAAAGCATTTGTAGAAAATTCCTTGTTGCTATGATCACACTGTCATTAATCTGTCTGCAAATGAACTGGTTAGTGACTGTCAAAATAACAAAAAAATGTTATTTTATACAAATAAATGAACCAGTGCAGCACAGGGGAGAGTTAGTTAACACACCAGAAACAGACTAAGCACAAAGCCAGGGAAGCTGGAATCTCCTCGAAAGCTGTTCACAGTGAACGACCAGCCTCATTTATCACCCTTCCTGCGATGTTCTTTTCCATTGAGGTCACCTAGTCAATTACAGAAGAACAGCACAGTAGGTTCTAACAGGCTTCAATAAAGAAGAGAAAATGCTGGAAATTTCATCAAATTTCACCATATTTTGTCCTAACTTCATCTACAAGTTCACCACCATTGTGGGTTGGGGATCACAAACAATGACGAGATGGAATACAGGAAAGAGATTGAGTGTTTGGTAGCATGATGTAAAGATAATAATCTCTCCCTCAATGTCAGCAAAATTAAAGAGCTGATCATCGACTTCAGGACGCAAGGAGGGAGACATGCCCCAATCTACATCAATGGAGCCTCGGTGGAAATGGTCAAGAGCATCAAATTCCTAGGAGTGATGGTCACCAACAATCTGTCCTGGTCCACCCTCGCTGGTGCACAATAATAACGCCACTACTTCCTCAGGAGGCTTAGGAAATTAGGAACCTTTGTAAAGGTTCTTACCAAATTTTACAGAGGCACCATAGAAGGCATACCATCCAGATAAATCAGAGCTTGATATGGCAACTGTTCTGCCCAGGAGCGTGAGAAACTACAGTGAGTTGCGAACACAGTCCATTACATCATGCAAGTCAATCTTCCATCCATTGACTCTATACACATTTCTCGCTGCCTCGGGAAGGCAGCCAACATCACCAAAGATCCCATCGACTCGGTTATACTCTCTTCCAAAATTTTCTGGCAGGTACAAGTTACAAAAGCTTGAACATAGGGACCAGCAGATTCAAGGACAGCTTCTTCCCCACTCTTATTACACTTCTGAATGAACTTCTCAAATTTCAAACTTAATGCTGATCTCGCTCCTTGTGCAGCCATATTCCCCGCTCTATTCTATTACCCTAATGCACTTCATACGGGATGATCTGCCTGTACTGCACACAAAACAGAACTCTTCATTGTTCCTAGGTACATGTGACAATAATAAATTAAATCAAATACTCAGCAGAGCAGATTGCATCTGAGGACAGAGAAACAAAAGCTCAGTTTTGTGTTATTTTGATGCTTCACCAGAGCAGATAGTCTTGGTGACAGCATTGGCGTAGTGCCAGCCCATTCAGCTTTGGGTCAGATGGTACTGGGTTTGCAGCCTTGTTGTGGAGACCTGGGCACATTATCCATGTTGGTGCTGGATAAACAAGTACTGTAAGATAGCAGCCAGGTCTAAATATCTTTGATGTAAGGCACCCAGGTTCATTATACTACTTAATTAGTTTAAGGGATGTTTTAAGGAGCACTGTGGGTCTCTTCTATCTGGTCATGGCACATTTTCCTGGTGGGAAAAATCACTACTGCTCTGGGTAAAATAGCAGGTAGATAAAGTGCCATCAACTAAGAAGATCTCTCTCATATAGAGATAGCAGCATTGGTTCTGAGAGTAACCACTCGACACGCAGAAGTGATGGCCTGCTGATATTATTGCTGGACTGCTAATCCAGTGGCCCCAGTCATGTTCTGGGAGTCTGTGTTCGAATCCCACCACAGCAGATGTTGGAATTTGAATTCAATAAAAATCTGGAATTAAGATGCTGATGTTGACCATTTGTCGATTATTGGAAAAGTCCTTCAGGTCCACTAATGGTCTTTCAGGAAAGAAACTGCCATCCTTATCTGGTCTGGTGCACATGTGACTCTAGACCCACAGAAATGTGGTTGATTCTCAAACTGCTCTCTTGGCAATAAATTCTGGCCTAACCAGTGATGTTCTCATCCTATGAACGAATAAACAAAACATGTGGGACAAGGCCTCCATGCAGGTCTCCATCAATTCCCACAGCTGTTAGAACCCATTCTATACCACCCTCAAGTCATCCAGCCAACTGAGGTAACCAACCACTTAATATAGCAGAGGACCTGATATGACCTGGGTCTGAAAGTTTAAGGATGGAACCTTGCAGAATATGTCACTGCCAAGAGTGTGGTGCTGGAAAAGCACAGCAGGTCAGGCAGCATCTGAAGAGTGGGAGAATTGATGTTTCCAGCATAAGCCCTTCTTCAGGAATTATGCCCGAAATGTTGATTTTCCTGCTTCTCGGATGTTGCCTGACCTGCTGTGCTTTTCCAGCACCATACTCTCGACTCTGATCTCCAGCATCTGCAGTCCTCATTTTCTCCTAGAATATGTCACTGGTCTGTTCCTACCTTAAAGGTTAACGCTTGATATTGACTAGCAGACCATATGTATATGCCTCAAGATTTGGATAAAGTAGCAATTTAATTTGTTGTTGATTACCTTAACTGCCCCTAGACATTCTGTTATGAGAACAATATGGAGTGTGTACATATGACAGGCAGATAAAAGGTCACAGACTGAAATATTAACTCTGGCCAAGATTTGATGGTCTATGCACCAGCTTTTGGGTTGGGTAACTTCAGAGGTGATTAATCCCCTCCAACATCACCAGAGAGAAAACTCACTGGATCAAACACCAATTATGTACTTGAAGTGCTGCCTGCTAATTTCCTTATCCAATCAGAAGTCTCACCACTGAAGTCCCATCATGCCTGAGATGGCTGGCCAGTCAAAAGGCAACAGCTTTTGGGAAAAGCCGGAGCTCGTTGCTGGACACCAGGAGGGACTAAATGAGGTGAAGATAGGTATGTTTCATTGGAGTATTATGGGTTGGGGGTCGTGGATGAGGGAAGTCAGGGAGATGGTGTTTGGAGGCAAGGGAAGGGGCTGGCTTTCGGTAATCAACCACTTGTCCCCATCTCTCACCCTGATTGGCTCAAGATGGGGAAATGGAGGCACTATCCTCTACCCATCAGCAGGACCCTGGCATTCCCATTGGGAAGCAAGTCATTCTCCCTTCTGCCTGGAAAGCAGGTAATTGGGAAGGTAATAAACTGAGGCTCTTCAGCATTGGTTAATTAACCATTTAAGGGCCTTCATTAGTGTCAAGTCAAAATAGTCACCCACAGAACAGCTTGCTGAGAAACGAGCTGGTATCTCTGCAAGACCAACTGCTATTAGGAATTGGTGTCTCCTTAAAGTTAAAATTTTCTGCTATTTTCCATCCAGTACTGGACCTATGGAAGTGCTGCTACAGCACATACATCTTCACTCCAGGACAAAATGAAGGTGACAATAAAGGAATCAAGGATCATCAAGTCACTCTATTCTATGAAACTGATGTCAAAGTGCTATCCGACATCAGATATAAACCCTCTTATCAATGCAGCCTTTTAGACAATAACTGTTTCGTGCCTTAGAGGAATGGATTTGAACCTTTGGGTGAGGGTGGATAAGTGGGCAATGGTTTCCCTGACATTGTGAGCATTTGTTCTGTGTCCATTGGATAAAAGGAGTCAAATGTTTGATGGTCATGGAGTAAACTACCAGCCCCAAGAAACAGAGAATATCACTGAGGACTCAGAAAGAAGGGCAGCCCTTGTCTGAGGGTAATGGACACTAATGAGCAGCCTCCTCCAGATAGAAGCTAGACCAGGAGTGGAGGATGAAGACCCACTGAGTCTTTCAGTTGAAGAGCAAGGATGCTGCCTCGGTCATTTCAATCTGTTATAGATCATCTACATTTTAGCCTAATGTATCCCAGGGAGCAGGGGTGAAGGTTGCTGGGGATATATTTAATACTTCACTGACTCCAGGTGAAGTGCCAGGTGAGTGAAGGATCTCTAATGTGCTTTCTTTTGTTCAAGCAGGATAGCAGGGATAGGCCAGGAAATTACAGACTAGTTAATCTGATGTCAGTGGTCGGGAAATTATGGAAAAGATTTTGAAGGACAGGATTAATCAATACTGAGAAAGGCAGTAATTGATTAGGTACATTTAGCCCAGATTTGTTCGAGGGAGATCCTGTCTAACTAATTCACTTGAGTTTTTTCAATCGGTGTCTAAATGTGAGAATGAAGGTAGTGCAGTTAATATGGTTTACATGGGCTTCAGTCTGACAAGGTCCTATATGGAAGGCTGGTACAAAAGATAAGGGTCCATGGAATCCAAGGCAAGTTGGCAAACTGGATCCAAAACTGGCTTACAAACAGGAGGCAAAGGGTGATGGTGGAGGATTGTTTTTGTGATTGGAAGCCGGTGACCTGCAGTGTATCCCAGGGATTGGTGCTGGGACCTTTGCTGTTTGTAATGTATGTTAACAACTTAGATATGAATGTGCAAGGTATACTTAGTGAATTTTGCAGATGACATGAAAAATGTGGGTGTTGTTGATACTGAGGAGGGCAATAGAACATAGAACATAGAACATAGAACAATACAGCACAGAACAGGCCTTTCGGCCCACGATGTTGTGCCGAATATTTGTCCTAGCTTAAGCACCTATCCATGTATTTATCCAATTGCCGCTTAAAGGTCGCCAATGATTCTGACTCTGCCACTCCCACAGGCAGCGCATTCCATGCCCCCACCACTCTCTGGGTAAAGAACCCACCCCTGACATCCCGTCTATACCTTCCACCCTTCACCTTAAATTTATGTCCCCTTGTAACACTCTGTTGTACCCAGGGAAAAAGTTTCTGACTGTCTACTCTATCTATTCCCCTGATCATCTTATAAACGTCTATCAAGTCACCCCTCATCCTTCGCCGTTCCAATGAGAAAAGGCCTAGCACTATCAACCTATCCTCGTACGGCCTATTCTCCATTCCAGGCAACATCCTGGTAAATATTCTCTGCACCCTCTCCAAAGCCTCAACATCTTTCCTAAAGTGTGGCGACCAGAACTGCACACAGTACTCCAAATGTGGCCTTACCAAGGTCCTGTACAGCTGCAACATCACTTCACGACTCTTGAATTCAATCCGTCTGCTAATGGACGCTAATACACCATAGGCCTTCTTACAAGCTCTATCCACCTGAGTGGCAACTTTCAAAGATCTATGAACATAGATCCCAAGATCCCTCTGCTCCTCCACCTTACTAAGAACCCTACCGTTAACCCTGTATTCCGCATTCTTATTTGTCTTTCCAAAATGGACAACCTCACACTTGACAGGGTTGAACTCCATGAATCTCAGGTTACAGTCTAATATTGATAAACTGATTATTTAGGCAGAGCAATGTCAGATGGAATGTAGTCCCAATAAGCATGAGGTGATATGTTTTGAGAGGTTTAATACATGAAGGATATCCAATCCAGAATAAGGGTTCTGCCCAGAATGTTGGCTCTCTTAGACAATAGGGTAGAGGTAATAGGGTAGTGGTGATGGGAGATTTTAATTTTCCCATAATTGACTGGGATACACTTAACGTCCGAGGTCTGGATGGGGTAGAATTTGTAAGAGGCGTCCAGGAGAGTCTTCTAGAGCAGTATGTCAATAGTCCAATGAGGGAAGGGGCCATAGTGGACCTGGTACTGGGGAACGAACCAGGACAATGGTAGAAGTTGCGGTGGGGGATTTCTTTGGGAACAGTGACCACAATTCTGTAAGTTTTAGAATAATCATAGATAATGAAGAGAGTGGTCCTAATGGAAGAGTTTTAAACTGCCCAAGGCCAATTATATCAAAATTAGGCAGGAGCTCGGAAATGTGGATTGGACACAGCTATTTGAAGGGAAGTCCACATTTGAGATGTAGGAGGTTTTCAAAGATAGGTTATAGATAGTGCAGGATAGGAATGTCCCATTGAAGGCAAAGGATAGGAAGGGCAAGATTCATGAACCGTGGATGACAGGAGAAATTGGACGACTAGCCAAGAGGAAAAGGGAAGCTAAGGTCTAGGCAGCTAAGAACAGAACGGGCCCTGGAAGAATATTGGAAGAGTAGGACAAGTCTTAAATGAGGAATCAAGCGGGATAAAAGGGGTCATGAAATAGCTTTAGGGAGCAGAATTATAAGGAGAATCCAAAAGTATTTTATTCTTATATAAGAAGCAAGCGGGTAACTAAAGAAAGGATTGGTCCACTAAAGGATAACGAAGGAAGGCTGTGTATCAAACAGAATGGGTGAGATTCTGAGGAGAGGAACATGATGAATGTTGAGGTTAGAGATAGAAGTTTGATTAGTCTGGATCACGTTGACCAAAATAGGGAAGATGTGTTGGTTAGGCTAGAGGTTATTAAGGTGGACAAATCCCCAGGACCGGATGGGATCTATCCCAGGTTGCTGAGAGAGGTGAGAGAGGAAATAGCTGGGGTCCTGACAGATATCTTTGTGGCATCCTTAAATACAGGTGAGGTGCCGGAGGACTGGAGGGTTGCTCATGTTGTCCCCCTGTACAAGAAGGGGAGTAGGAATATTCTGGGTAACTACAGACCAGTGAGCCTGACGTCGGTGGTGGGAAAGTTGTTGGAGAAGGTACTGAGGGACAGGATCTATTTATATTTAGAAAAGAATGGGCTTATCAGTGATAGACAACATGGTTTTGTGCAGGGTAGATCATGCCTTACCAACTTAATAGAGTTCTTCGAGGAAATGACCAAGTTGATAGATGAAGGAAGGGCTGTTGATGTCATATACATGGACTTTAGTAAGGCATTTGATAAGGTTCCCCATTGTAGACTAATGGAGAAAGTGATATCATATGGTGTGCAGGGTGTTCTAGCTAGGTGGATAAGGAACTGGTTGAGCAACAGGAGGCAGAGAGTAGTAGCTGAAGGGAGTTTCTCGAAATGGAGAAAGGTGACCAGTGGTGTTCCACAGGGGTCACTGTTGGGGCCACTGTTGTTTGTAATATACATAAATGATCTGGAAGAGGGCACTGTTGGCATGATTGTTTGCAGATGACACAAAGATTGGTGGAGTAGCAGAGAATACAGGAGGATATAGACAGGAGAGTTGGGCGAAAAAGTGGCAGATGGATTTCAATCCAGACAAATGTGAGGTGATGCATTTAGTTTAGGCAAGACTAATTCTAGAGCAAATTATACAATGAACGGAAGAGCCTTGGGAAAAATTGATGGACAGAGAGATCTGGGAGTCCATTGTACCCTGAAGGTTGCTGCACAGGTGGATAGAGTGGTCAAGAAGGCATAGAGTATGCTTGCTTTCATTGGAAGGGGTATTGAGTATGTGCTGGCAAGTCATGTAAACATTGTCCTAGACATTGGTTCGGCCGCATTTAGAATACTGTGTACAGTTCTGGTCTCCACATTACCAAAAAGGATGTGGACGCTTTGGAGAGGGTGCAGAGAAGGTTTACGAGGATGTTGCCTGGTATGGAAGGTGCTAGCTATGAAGAAAGGTTGAGTAGGTTAGGTTTATTTTCATTAGAAAAAAGGAGATTGAGGGGGGACTGATTGAGGTTTATAAAATCATGAAGGTATAGACAGAGTGGATAGAGACAAGTTTTTTTTTTTCCCCAGAGTGAAGGAATCAATAACGAGAGGTCATGCTTTCAAGGTGAGAGGTGGAAAGTTTAAGGGGGATACACATGGCAAGTACTTCACACAGAGGGTGGTGGGCATTTGGAATGCATTGCCAGCAGTGGTGGTAAAGGCAGGCATGGTAGATTCATTTAAGATGCGTCTGGATAAATGCATGAGTAGGTGGGGAGCAGAGGGATACAGATGCTTAGGAATTGACTGACAGGTTTAGACAGTGCACTTGGATCGGCTCAGGCTTGGAGGGCCGAAGGGCCTGTTCCTGGGCTGTAAATTTTCTTTGTTTTTTTATCTTTTGCTCCTCGTATGTTGCTTGACCTGCTGTGCTTTCTCCAGGAATATCAACAAGGATATACGTAATGAATGGTAGCTTCCTAGATAGTACTGAAGATCAAGGAGACCTTGGTGTACAGGGTGTACATCCCTGCAGGTGGACAGGGTGGTGAAAATGGTGCATGGGATGTTTGCTGGGTTGGTTTTGCTTGGAGCAGAGAAGGCAGAGGAGGATCTGACTGAGTTATATTAGATTATGTGAGGCAACGTGAGTAGATCATGAGAATCTCTTTCCCAAGGCAGATGTGTCTAAGACCAGAGGGCATAACATGAGGAGTAAGTGTTTGAGAAAAGATCTGAGACAAAGAAAATCACCCAGAGGGTGGTAGAAATGTGGAAAAATGCTGCCTGAGAGGGTGGTGGGGGCAGGTATTCTCACAACAGTTAAGAAGCTTCCAGATGAGCAGGTCATAGCAGGCTTTGGATCAAGTGCAGGTCAATAAGATTAGTGTAGATCGGTGTGTGTTGATCACCATAGACATGGTGGACTGAAGGGTCTATTGCTATACCGCATGACTCTACATCTACAATTATCTTATGTATCAAATCTAAACTATTACTTAACAAACTTAATAAACAATCTGAAAAATTTGCAAATAGTTGCCTACATTAAGTTACGGCAGTTACAAACCACCAAAATCAACCTATCTATTTGCCCATCTTGTCATCTTCCTGGTAAAGTCTAGGGATGGAAATATCTTGATTCTTTCTCCACGGACACTGTTAGATTAATTAAGTATTTCCAGCATCTTCTGTTTTTGCATTTAAAATGGTTTGTGGTTTAATAGCACCAGAATCCAAAGTGGGAACAAGAATCCAGATATTCAACTACGTAAGGCTGTTCCGTCATTCAGTCCCATCTTATGGCTGGTGTTGGTCTTAAGTTCCCTTTAATTGGGGTAGGGGGAGTCCAGAACTAGAGGGCATGGGTTTAGGGTGAGAAGGGAAAGATGTAAAAAGGACCTAAGAGGCAACTTTTTCACGCAGAGGGTGGTACGTGTAAGGACGAGTTTCCAGAGAAAGTGGTGGAGGCTGGTACAATTGCAACATTTAAAAGGCATCTGGATGAGTTTATGAATAGGATGGGTTTGGAGGGATATGGGCCAAGTGCTGGCAAATGGGACTAGATTAGATTGGAATATCTCGACGGCATGGACAATTTGGACCAAAGGGTCTGTTTCCATGCTGTACATCTCTGTGACTCCAACTGTTCTGGTTCAATAACCCTTGACTAACACAATTATCTATCAGGGGTCTGGAAGGGAGTCTTGTCTTTCACTGGTCAAATGCTGACCCTATCTGTTATTCTATTTCACCCTTCTTTCTCTTAGTTTCATTTCACATTTCCAACACCTTCTGAGTCTGGTTTGTTCTCAGTCAGGAAAGCAAACAACTTAGAGCTGTTTTCAGAGTGGGTTGGCTGTAGACGAACTGGAAGTTAGCAGCCAAGAACAGTGCATGTGTCAAATCAGACAAAATAAGAGAACTCAGGGCTAAATTCCTTCAGAAGAAAAGATAAACACAATTTCAAAAGCCAAGAAAAAGGCTATACAGCAGCTGCCTGACTTATCAAATGAGCAACTGACCTCAAAGAAAGAGAGCTTGCTTTATTATGGCAGGTGCCAACACAGACAGTAGTCACTGAATTTATTTTATATTCAATCAGGGGATGTGGGCTTCACTGGCTGGGCCAGCACTTATAGCTCATCCTGAGTTGCCCTTGAAGATTGAAGTGAATAAGGAATCACCTGCAAGTGGCCAGACGTACATATAATCCCTCCATTCACAGGGTGATCAGTGGTTGAAGGTATTCTACGCCTGAGCTGGAATGCAAATAGGATCTGTGATTTTTTTTCTCTCTCTCTCTCTCAAGCTACTTAATACCTCGAAGGTACAACATTTCCATTGCTGAGCTAAACAGCATGGAAACCGGAAATTAGAGGAAAGAAAGTTTTAAATACTTTGGTTTTTTAAATTATTCATTGACAGGATGTGGGTATTGCTGGCTGGGCTAGCACTTATTGCTCATTACCAACTGGCTGAAGGCAGTTCAGAGTCAACCACATTGCAGTGGATCTGGAGTCACATGTAGGCCAGACCAGGTAATGATGGCAGATCCCTAAAGGACATTATTGAACCAGATGGGTTTTTCTGACAATCGATAATGGCTTCATGGGCATCATTTGACTCTTCATTCTATACCTTTAATGAATTCAAAGTCCACCATCGGCCATGGTGGCAGTCAAACCCATATCCCCAGAACATTACCTTGATCTCTGGATAGCTAGTCCAGCAAGAATACCACTAGATCACTGCCTCCCTCACAGGTCTGCCAGTAACCATGGGAGGAGAAGCTGAAGACTTGCTATTTTGCTGGCTGCTGGGTAAAATATATTAAGAGGCAGACGGGCAGGCATGGTAAACTGTCAGGGAGCTGTGTTTGGGCGGCTCTCCAATGCCAGTTTCCCAGTGGTCAGAATAGAAGCATGTCAGCCAATTGCTGACCACTTGCTGGGAGCCAGTTTAGCCAACTAACATCTCGTTGAATACTGGATTCTCAGATTGCTGGCACCTTGCCATTGGCACTACAGTTCTCTCTGCTGTGAGGACCAGCCTTGTGACCCCTCCTCCCACTGTGCCACTTCTGAGGGAGGTTGGGGCCTACTTTGTCCCAGGTAGAAAGATCCGGTATGTTCCTTCCTTAAAGGGGCACCTCAAAGCTGGAGTTGCCTTCTTGGTCACCTCTCTCTCTGTGGAGGCCACCTCTTGCGGTGGCACTGCTGAGGCTTCTGAGGAGCATCCTTAGATGAACAGAGGGACCAAAGGCAACCCAGTAGCAGGACAATGGTTGAGCCCAGACCACCCGCTGTCCCACCCACATCAGCTCCAGAGGGCTTCCATTTGGCCCCAGTGTCAAGTAAAATCGCCCCCTTAGGCTTCAGGTCTACACACCATCATCAGTTTGAAATGGCTAATCTAGCCCAAATGTATCAGGGAGGGAGCAAATTCTGACCAACAGGCAAGGCCATCAGCCAAGAACACAGAGTGTATGGATTGTGAAATAGCCATAGACCTCGAGCATGAAGGACAACAGGGCTTGTGAGTTTTAGAACAACAGGGCCAGACCATGAATGACAATGAACTATGCATCTAACCAGTTAAGAAGATATATCCAAGACATATCTAGAATTTTGGCTCTGTGACGGATTGGGCATTTTGCAGTTCTACTGTTAGTATTGCGCATAACACAACCCTGTAAAAAGAGCTGGGATATAATCATCACTTACTGGACCAGTATTTATTGCCCATTCTTAACTGCCCTTGAGAAGGTTGTGGTGAGCTGTTTTCTTGAATTACTAGAGTCCATCTCATGCTATTAAGGAAGGAGTTCTGTGATTCTGATCTAGTGACAGTGGAGGAACAGCTGATTTAGTCCCATATCAGGATAATGAGGGGCTTGGCGGGGTATTTGCAAGTAGTGTTATTCCCATATGCATGCTAACCTTGCCCTTGTAGATGGTAGAGATTGCTGGGTTTCTTTTGGAAAATCAAGGCAACACATGATGAAAGACACTCAGGAAGATTTGGTTTCCCCTCAGCTCTTGTTCAGTGTCTTGACTCCTGCCTTAGGTGACTGTCTGTGTGGAGTTTGCACGTTCTTCCCATGTCTGCATGGGTTTCCTCTGGGTGCTCTGGTTTCCTCCTACAGTCCAAAGTGGTGTAGGTTATGTGGATTAGCCATATTAAATTGCCCCATAGCATGCAGGGGTGTGCAGGCTATGTGAGTTAGTCATGATAAATACAGGGATAGGGTGAGATGCTCTTTGGAGGTGCAGTTTCGATGGGCTGAATGGCTTGTATCTGCACTGTAGGAATTCTAATTCTAATTCCAATTCTAAAAATTCTAATTCAAGAGGACTTATCATTCACACCATAGTTACCAAGGATTTGTAGCACCATGGGAAATGATTAAAGTCAAAGTTGTCCAAAAATCAGCCATGAGAGGAATACCCATTCTTGACAGAAATTTAATCTAAAGAAGGAAAGAAATTACATGTATGTGATACAATACAGAACAGGTCCTTCAGCCCATCATATCTTTACTGCCAAACCTGTCCTAATGCCTACAATAGTCCCATTCTCCCACACTAGGCCCACAGCCTCATGTGTTAAACACATGCATCACCTAATCTGATCCTAAGGTTATCTTCATGTTCAAGTGGTTTTGTTTGGAAACACATTCACAATGTGAATGTAAAGGCAGCAGCAACCTCCAACAATGTCAATGAACAAGATGAATTACTGGCTCATCTCATCTTAGTGAATGTTAGGCAAGGAGAGGTCCCTGCTCTTTATGAAATAACGTCAAGGGAGCTTTAATGTCAACCCAGATCAGCCAGTGGTTTCATATTTGGATGACCTTTTATAATTAAAATACATCAAGCACTACGTGGGAAGAAATAAGTTAAAAATAGCTTTTGGTCAGTTTCATACCAGTCAAAATTCACTAATCATCGATTGACTGCCATTCTCTTCTACAGTTGTGATTCCAAATTTGAAAACATAAAGTGGCATGATAAATAGTGAAAAATTGCACAGGCAGTGGGAGGAAGTAACTCTTGTGTAAATGACACCCTATATGCACCACAGGAATGTATGTTTATATTCTATATGTTTTTCAATCTTCTGGTATTTACAGTAAGGGGCTTAAAGGGAAATTGTGGGGCTTCTTAATTTTCTCATCAAAGCATTTCTTAAATTCCAGCAGCATCATGAGAAAATGCATATTCAGTCTTTCCGTCGTAACACAACTCACGTCCTCATCTCTGCACATGTCCTTGACATTTTGAGATAGTACTCTTCCCTATCTTCAAGCATGAGATTTCACAAGGACATCACACCTCTTTGTGAATGTAATGTTCCTTTAACGAAAATACTCATTTTTGTATTCTCCTACATAATAATTCTCACTGCCCACATGCCCAAAATCATTTATCATGTTAATTAATTAGCCTGTGGTGTGATCATCAGTAAATCATCTCATAGATGGGAACCATCATTAAAGTCACAAACGTCTAATTTGTACAGACCAACTTCAAGTGAGTCATAACAATGTAAACATTCCACTGAAGGAGACCTCCAGGACAGTATAACGTGATAATTCCATTCCCGTGGGATCCCGTGTTGGAAGAAAATCGTGTAATAGCAATACCAGAGAAACCAAGGGGACCAGAATCACATTATAGCCAATAGCGCAAGGAAAGTTCACATTCTGCAAATAATGATCTAAATTCTTCAATTGAGTTATAGCCAATTCGTATTGAAGAAATGTGTGTTATACAGAAATATCTGTAAGCAAACACAGAAAACCTACCCATATACAGTATTGCTAATCAATCTGTTCAGAGATGTTATGACACACCTCTGGTAGCAGGTAGGACTTGAACCCAGCTGTCTTGGTTCAGAGGCAAGGACACTATCACTATGTCAAAAGAGGCCAAAGACAGCCTCTCCAGACTAAAAACACCCATTACTACTTTTTAAGCACTCATTGTTCAAATTGTATTAACAGAGCACTTAATTGTCTGAAACAGGAGGTTATTATTTACTGTAGTCTGAGGGAATGACTGAGACCTAACAGAACTGGGGAATAGGCAATGCATATCTTAATTATAGGTGAATTGGGTGCGAATTGCATGCATACATACACTGCTGTGGTGGAGTGGTAGTATCCCCACCCCTCGACTGCGAGGCCTGGATTCCATGGTGTGATTTGCCTGGAAAGCACGCACAATAATACTTTACCTCTGTATCTCGCTTTATGTGACAATAATAAATCAAACCAAATCAAAAAATCCACACGTGCATATTAACATCATTGAATAGATTGGTTATAAAGTATCTATACTCAGTGAGGTGGCAGGGCTTTTGTGACACAGTGGTAGCATACCTACCTGTGAGCCAGGAGGTCGGGTTTCAAGTCTTACCTGCTCCAGAAGTGTGTCAAAAGGTGCGGCATTGGAAATGCACAGCAGGTCCGACAGCATCCGAGGAGCAGGAGAGTCGACGTTTCAGGCATAAGCCCTTCATCAGGAATGTCTCCAGAAGTGTATCATAACATCTCTAAACAGGCTCATTAGAAAATATCTAGTAATCTAGTGTGACTAACTTAAATAAAACGTTCACTATATGTGTGGCTTTGGACTTATACTCTGCTCAATGAACAGCTATCTTGAAGTGTATAAACTCAATGAAAATCATGCAGGATATGCAAAAGTACGGACAGGTGGACAAAAACATCTGCAGCAATGGGATCTGCATCTGGTGTGTACAGTGATTGCACAAGATGTAAGAATACACCCATCTGGAGGTAAAGTGCAAAATAGCAATGCTGATCATCCTCAAGGAATTAAAAGCATGCCCACTTCTGGCACTAAGCACTTCCACATGGAGAGCAATAAGAGTAAGACAAAGGTGAGAATGTGGATCTAACCTGCTTTAATTCTTAACAGTAAAATGAGTTCTACATTGCATGTACAATGCTGAATAACATTATTCAGGAATGGCATCTCTCTTTGTCTTCTTAAACGTTTGATTTGACTTGATTTATTATTGTCACACGTCCCTAAGTACAGTGAAAAGTTTTGTTTTGTACGCAGTATAGGCAGATCATACCATACAAAGGCACAAAGATCAGAGGGTGATTGAACAAAGTGATGAATACAAAGTTGTGACTGTAAGGAAAGTGTACAAAAAACAAGATCAACATTAGATTTGAAATTTGAGAGATCTATCCAAAAGTCTAATAACAGTGGGAAAGAAACTGTGCAAAGATAGACATCGAAGGAAGAACATGCAAATTATACAGCACCTTTCACAAACCTAGGGCATACCAATGTGTTTTAGAATGGATGAGATATTTTCAAATGTGGCCAACACTGTTGGAATTGTACAAATTCACAGCAGATGTTCACACTGCAAAGGCTCACAAGCAATAAAATGTGATAAGTGAGAAATTACTGCAGAGCTAGTGATGGTTAAGGGATGACTGTTGACCAGGACACCGGGGGAACAACTCTTTGTCAAATTATGTCACATTCCCTCGAATACATGACTGGGCCTTCAGTTTAACATCTCACACAAATGATCGTCTCCCCTCAGTCCTGTATTGAAGTGTCAGCCTAAATTGTCTGCTCAAGTCCCTGGTGTAGACTACAAAGGCACAACTTTATGAACCAAAGTGTTGTCACTGAGTCAAGACTGACACCACAGGTACTGACTAAAGGACGGTCTTGGTTATGAATGGGAGAAGAAAATTCATATTCATTTAATTTAGAACTCTTACAGACATCAGTAGTCGGACTCAACTTAGTGGTAGAAGGGCTGTGTGTGAAATAGTCAGCGACCTCCCTAATTTATCTCAAAAACATAACTGTTCATTCATCTTTTAATTATTTATGTGGGATCACTAATACTACTGGAGGTGGATCCTTGACTGACAGTCAATCACTTACTTCAATGAAGTTTATGTATTTTCAATGTTAAATGCTATAATGAAGTGTAGGCCCAACTCTAATTAACACAGTGGGCTGTAACCTGCTAACATGCATCACCTGGGTGTGGATTATTGCTAAGCTGTTCGAGTGCTGCTGGGCCTAGCAAAGTCATAGACCATCACAGTTGGGTGAAGGAGTAAAAGAAGAAAAGAAGCAATGTTTCTTGAAGAACACACGAAAGGCATTAGAACTTTCCACTAAAACATAGAGCCTTCAAGTCGACTTCTGCTTTAACAATGAGCATTTGAGCTGCAGTTGTGCAAAACAACCTTCTCTGAAGAGGAACCAATTGGAACATACCGTCTGGAGTCAACATGAAATGGCTCAAATGAGGGGAAAAAAAAATTGTACTGCAGCTGTTAGGAAGCGAAGCTCCGAACAAATGGCAGCTATATTCATATTTTCCCTAATCAGATCTTAGCAATCAGCTTCAAAAATTTTCCCATATGTTTGAGAGTAACCAACAAGCCCAGGGTTATTGCAAGGACACAGGCCACTACAAGGTTACAAAGTCTGGCTACAATTAAACACTCAGTGCAGAAATTGTGATGATGCTTCAGGGAGCTCATTCATTTCAGTCAGATGTAATTATACGCCCAAGCTCTGGTTTCTGTGGAACAAAACCTCAACATTAACATACCTTAAGTCGGCTGCTTACAAACAGGAGAGTTCTTAATAGTTGTGGGGTGACTGTGTTGTCATTAATCAATAGTGATGATCAATGAACAGAATTTAAAGTACAGTTTTAAAAGTGTGGACTCCACTTTGTTAAAATTACCTAGGGAGGCCTAGGGATATCAAAATAAGCTTCCAGTGGGGTTCCTGTCATTTAGCATTTTGCACAGATTCAGCAAGGTCCATTTTGAACTCCTCACCACTAAAAGTTACCATGCTTTTCTGCCACTGGCAGAACCAGGGCCCAGCCTGGGACCAGTTGTCCTTGTTTCAATTTTTATATCAATCCATCTGTCTTTATGTGTGTGGGTGTGGAAAAAACGGGGCACACGTCCATCTCATTTTAACCTTTGGCTACAGCTTATAAACTGCTCAAGCTTTGCTTTTGAAGGTTAGACCAACAATGGATCTCTTCACTGAGGTTACCACATTATAAACTTGGTGACCTGTGACTCTCCATCCTCCATGTGCATAATATGCATTTTATTATCCAATCATCTGGCAACCTTCACATACTGAAACCTCTGCACTACCTTGAAATCTCCATGCAGCCGTTCTGTTACAAACGCCGCCAAAATTAGCATCTCAAAGAACCCCAGTACAAAAAGCTACAATCAAAGCTGTTGAATTAATAAATAACACATGTGTTCTATGGCAACGGACAATGACAAATCCCCAAAAGTGACTAAAAAGCAAAAAATTCCACTTCAGCGTTCGGATAGTGTTCGTAAATGTTTCTCAAATTTCACTTGTCAGTTTGTAATATCATCAGAGCACCTTGACAGGATCACATTCATAAACTTCTCTCCCCTCGAAACCTTTGTTCTGTTTTAAAGTGCTGCTGAAGGTAAGTGTGGAACGTGTGCTGTACCAACAGAAAATGCATTATATTTTGTTTTATTCAATCAAGGGATGTAGGCACGGCTGACTAGGACTTTAAATCCCTGGGTATGATGTACATACAAGTGTCAACAAACAGAAATATCATGTCATAGGAAGTCCTGATATGATAGTAATGTCACTGACCTAGTAATCCAGGGACCCAGGCTAGTGTGCTGTGTGCATGGATTTGAATCCCAACATAGCATGTGGTGAAATTTGAATCCAATAAAATCTGGAATTCTAAAGCTAGCCTAATAATGACCCATGTAACCATCAGTGATTGTTGTGAAAACCCATCTGGTTCACTAATGCCCTTTAGGGAAGAAAATCTGTCATCCTTACCTGGTCCAGTATCCATGTGACTCCAGATCCACGGTGATGTGCTGGACTCTTAACTACATTCTGAAGATGCTAAGAGCACCAATCAGTTCAAGACAATTAAGTGCTTGCAACAAAGGCTAACATAAAAGAGAATGGCACAGGAAGAGGCTAACCATGATGCCATTCTAAACTAATCCCATTTGCTTGCACCTGGTCTGTATCACTACATGTGTCTGTTCATGTGTCTGTCCAAGTGCCTATTAAATATTGTTGTCTTACCTGATTCTGTCACCTCCCCCAATGGCACTACCCTGTTCATAAAAAAACTTGCTCATCTCAGGAAGTTCAGCCTTTCTCAACATTGAGCCCAACTCATTAAATTTTTTAAAATCTAAATCCCAGACTTTGAGACAGTATTGTCACTGCACAGCAGCTCATTGCCTATTAAGAGGGATTATTGCTTGTTAACAACATTATTCACTGCAAATCTTGATTCATTGAGGCTTAGACTATTTTCTAAGCAGGGGAAGGCTTCAGAAATCTGAAGTACAAAGGGACTTAGGAGTCTTCGT
The DNA here is from genome assembly GCF_004010195.1 of Chiloscyllium plagiosum. Classification (NCBI taxonomy): domain Eukaryota; kingdom Metazoa; phylum Chordata; class Chondrichthyes; order Orectolobiformes; family Hemiscylliidae; genus Chiloscyllium; species Chiloscyllium plagiosum. The sequence continues at coordinate 105,296,324 of NC_057715.1, read as the reverse complement.
TCAGGAGTCTCTTAAGGTTAACACGCAGTTTCAGTTGGCAGTTAGGAAGGCAAATGCAATGTTAGCACTCATTTCAAGAGGGCTATAATACGAGCACAGTGTAAGACTCTGGTCAGACCGCATTTGGAATATTGTGAGCAGTTTTGGCGGCATATCGAAGTAATGACATGCTGACATTGGAGTGGTCCAAGGAGGTTTACAAGTATGATCGTGGGGATGAAGGGTCATAAGGATAGAATTGAATGTGAAGAAGATGTTTCCACTGGTAGGAGAGACTAGGACTGGAGGGCAAAGCCTCAGAGTAAAAGGATGAGCCTTTAGACCTGAGATGAGGAGGAATTTCTCCAGCCAGTGGGTGGTGAATCTGTGGAACTCATTGCAGCAGATGGCTGTGTGAGGCCAAATCGTTGTGGTTAAGACAGAGATAGATAGGTTATTGATTGGCAAGTGGATCAAGGGTTACAGGGAGAAAGCAGGATAATGGGGTTGAGAAAGATATCAACCATGATTGAATGGTGGAGTAGACTTGATGGGCTGAATGGTCTAATTCCATTCCTATATCTAATTGTAATTAAAATGCATCTTTTTATCCTGCCATTCGCTGTAAGCAATATTGATGTTGATGATTCTTATCATGGGAATCAGAGCAGGTATGTGGTACCTGACTCTAGCTCAGCCCTTCCTTCAAGGGGTCTCCTTGTTAGACAGCAGGCAGGCATCAACATCTCTGGATACTAGAGATGGGCACTAGCTACGCACAACACGTCCTCAGGCATTGCATTCTGTGCCAACTGTAAGAACTCACATGGCACATCTCCAAGCCTCTTATAGGACGCTTCTGCACATCAAAGCTGCCTGTCAGGGATTATCAGTATCTAGTGCTGCAATGTTGCTACAGAGGTGCTTTATGCTTATGCAACTAGCTCATGGACTGGAATCAATGCCATTCATTTACCATTCATTCATTTGACTTGTCTTGTATTGTATTCATTAGAGTTTAGAAGATTGAGGGGAGATCTAATAGAAACTTACAAGATAATGCATGGCTTAGAAAGGGTGGACTCTGGGAAATTGTTTCCGTCAGGCGGTGATACTAGGACCTATGGGCACAGCCTTAGAATTAGAGGGGGTCAACTGAAAATGGAAATGAGGAGACATTTCTTCAGCCAGAGAGTGGTGGGCCTGTGGAATTCATTGCCACGGAGTGCAGTGGAGGCTGGGACGTTAAATGTCTTCAAGGCAGAGATTGATACATTCTTAATCTTGCAAGGAATTAAGGGATACGGGGAGAGTGCAGGTAAGTGGTGTTGAAATGACTATCACCCATGATTGAATGATGGAGTGGACTCGATGGGCCAAATGGCCTTACTTCCACTCCTATGTCTTATGGTCTTATGGTCTTACCCTTCTGCACTTTGCCCCCTCAGCCAGAGAGACCAGGTTCACAGTACTTCTGTATTGCCTTGCTGTTTAATCCTGAAGCAAAACCCGCAAGCTTATCCTGCTAATCAACTGCCCTCCCTCAAATCAAGGCAGACAGCCTTCAGTCTTGGGATCCCAGTACAGAAAGACAAGAGCAGCCTTGATACACACAGTTTTCTCCTCATAGAGAATGAGGAGCAGAATGTCAGGCAGCCCACCATATGTCACAACTTTTTCTGCCATGTTGTGGGCTGCTTTCCTCCTGGAATGGGAGAAAGTAAAGGAGATGAAAGTGGGCTCTCATCTGTTGTAGATGGAATCGATGCATTAAAGGTGCAGAGGTACTCCAAGTGAGTGGGCAGCACAGAGGGTATGCAAGGTTCATAGCAGCAGGATTAGGGCAGATGACAGTGGGTGAGGGAAGACATTGCACACAACAGCAGGATTGGTAGAGCATGAGCTGTGATGTGAGGTATGCACAGTAACAGAGAGAAAGTGAGTATGATGTGTCATACAGAAGATTACGCCACTTGCATTGGCAGGGTCACAAAGGTCATTGATCTTCTTCCTACACTACTGAGCATGCCTTCTGAGACAACACTGACCCAGGTGGCAAACTCACACCCGGGTCTGGTGGAAAATACATCTTAACGAAGAGGACATCCCTCCTATTGCAAACCTATCCACCAGGACCTCCAAGGCCCCATTCACAAAGCTGAGTTCCTACATTTCCTTGTCTGGGCAAATGTCAGAAAGCATGCGGGGAGCTCCAGACTAACAATTCTCATCCGGGTACAGAGTGGTCATTAAAGATGGCACCAGTGGCAAGGCTGTTCATGATTTCTGGGATATCCCCTGACAGTAGTAAGTTGTTGCAGCTCAGGGCGAGTGGTAGAATGGTCAAGAAACAGAAGTTTGGGCCCTTACAAGGGTGGCGTAATAACCAATGAGGCAAGTTTGATCAGATACAGTGAGAAACTTTGCTTGGCCACATGGAGAGATACCCTCCATGAAACTCAACAAAATTGACACTTAGCACAAAAAATTATATGATTCAGCTTCCAGTTATTATTCTTAGGCAATAATAATATTTCTTATCTAGGGTTCATGTAGTTATCCAGTCTTAACCTGATATAAGTTGTTATCTTGGAAATGTATACTGAAGTACTTCTTGTTAATCAAAGATGTGTTTCTTCTGTCAAAGACTTATTTGTGGTTAAGCCTTCATCACTAGTACCAGTCATTCGTGTGGATAAGATTCAGAAGATGGGATGGGAACAACAAATCTATCCAAAGGAGTGGCAATCACAAGAAAGTGCCAACTACAGGCATTTTGGACAACTGTTTGTGTTCTCCTATCTCAATTCAGAAGATGGATCAGTATCACTCAGACTGTCCCTCCATGCAGTACTGAAGGAGAGCTGCACTATCAGCAATTAGATTAGATTAGATTACTTACAGTGTGGAAACAGGCCCTTCGGCCCAACAAGTCCACACCGACCCGCCAAAGCGTATACCACCCAGACCCATACTCCTACACTTACCGCTTCACCTAACACTACGGACAATTTAGCATGTTCAATTCACCTAACCTGCACATTTTTGGATTGTGGGAGGAAACCGGAGCACCCGGAGGAAACCCACGCAGACACGGGGAGAATGTGCAAACTCCACACAGAGAGTCACCTGAGGCGGGAATTGAACCCGGGTCTCTGGCGCTGTGAGGCAGCAGTGCTAACCACTGTGCCACCGTGCCGCCCATACACCGTGCCACCCAAGGCAATGTGCTGCCTTGTGGAGGACACATCAAACAGGGAATCCATTTGACATTTCAAGTACGAACAATAACTCCTGAAGTATCTGGCAGAAAACAAATGGGAGTGATCCAGTGTCACAGGGTGCCAATCAGTATTTATCTCTTCAAGATATTAACAGGAAAAGACAGGGTAGATAAAGATAGTCGGTTCTGATATCATATGATATTTCTATTCTTGTGCGATCTCCTGTAACAAGAAAATCGCACAATAGCCCTACCATTTAAATGAATGGGGCCAGAATTGCGTTCTAGCCAATAAAGGGAAGGAAAGTTTGCGTTCTACAAATAATGGGATAAATTCATCAATTGTGTTAAAGCCAAATCACGTTTAATGCATTATAACAGAACTGACTGTATTTCTACTGACTGGGGATTCTAGAACTAGGAAGCACAATCTGAGAATTAGAGCCAGAGCATTCAGGAGAGATATTGGGAAGAACTCCTACATACAGTGGCTCAGTGGTTAGCATTGCTGCCTCACAGCACTAGGAATCCCTGTTCAGTTCCAGCCTTAGGTGACTGACTGTGTGGAGTTTGCAGATTCTCCCCGTGTCTGTATTGGTTTCCTCTGGGTGCTCTGATTTCCTCCCACAGTCCAAAGATGTGCAGGTTAGGTGGATTGGCCATGGGAAATGCAGGGTTACAAGGATAAGGTTGGGGGGGGGGGGGTGGGTCTGGGGGAATGCTGTTTGGAGGGTTAGGCCAAATGGCCTGTTTCCACATTATAGAGATTCTATGACATAAAGGGTGGATGAGGTTTGGAACTCTCTTCCAGAAACAGCAGTGAATATTGAATTGAGTTGTTAGTTTTAAATTTGAGATGGTTACATTATTGCTAAGGAGTAGTATTAAGGGATATTGTCAAAAGGCAGGTATACGGAGTTAGGCCACAGATCAACCATGACCTCATTAAATGACAGAGCAGCCTTGAGGAGCTCAATAGTCTACCCTATTCCTATGTTCCTTCAACTAACATCATTAAAATAGATCATCTAGTCATTACCATATTGTTATTTGTAAGATCAATTGATGCACAAATTGTCCATCATATCACAACATTGAAAACTGGAAAAGCACTTTGGCACATTAAAAGGTTGCAAGAGGCATTAAATATTTTTTCCTAAGTAGATAGAAATATTTAAACTTGTTGAAGATTTCCACTGCCTGGTTTTCATCCTTGAGGCTCTTAAGCAAATGTTCAACTTGGCATGAGCTCTACAGCTCCTGCAGTTGGAATGCCCATTGTGGAAATGAAACTCAGCAGTTTGTATAAATATGGCTTGGCGACAATGACAGATTTAAATCTGGACTTGATGGGATGCGTTCGAAAATTGTATACGGAATCACTAGGGATAATTAATGTACTGGTAGTAATTAGATTAGATTACTTACAGTGTGGAAACAGGCCCTTCGGCCCAACAAGTCCACACCGCCCTGCCGAAGCGCAACCCACCCATACATTTACCCCTTACCTAACACTACGGGCAATTTAACATGGCCAATTCACCTGACCTGCACATCTTTGGACTGTGGGAGGAAACCGGAGCACCCGGAGGAAACCCACGCAGACACGGGGAGAATGTGCAAACTCCACACAGTCAGTCGCCTGAGGCGGGAATTGAACCCGGGTCTCTGGCTCTGTGAGGCAGCAGTGCTAACCACCGTGCCGCCGTGCCAGAATCCTTAGATTCTGGAGAAGTTGCAGCGAATTAGAAAGGTGTTAATGTAAAACTCTTGTTCAAAGAGGAAAGGAGCCAAAATAACAGATAACTGCATGAACGGTTAGTTTTATGCCTATTACTGAGAAAATCTTAGTGCCTATTACAGAGGATGTAATAGCAGTGCATTTTGCAAATGTATAATGAAAACAAGCAAAGTCAGCATGGCTTCATGAAGGGAAAATCATGCCTGACAAATTCATTGGAATTCTTTGTAGTCATAAACAGGATGAATAAAGGGGAACCAGTAAGTGAAATCTATTTGGATTTCCAAAAATATTTTGATTTTGTACTGCATGTAAAACTATTTAATAAGACAAAAGTCCATGGTTTTGGAGCTAGTGTATTAACATGGAATTGATTGGGTAGTAGAAGAGAGTGGGATACAGGAAGGATTTTCACAATGGCAAACTGTAACTTGTGGTTTGCAAAAGAGATCAGTGCTGGAACCATAATTGTTGACAATATATTAGTAACTTAGATGATGGAAGTGATTCTACTATTGCCAACCTTGTAGTTAACACAAAAATAGGTAGAAAGGCAAGTGCTGAGGGTGACATCAACTGTCCACAGAGGGTTCAGACAGTTAAGCTAGCAAGCAAACACTTGGCAGATAGAATATTATGTGGGGTAGTGCAGGGTTTTGTACTTTGTAAGGAAGAAGAGAGGAGCTGAATATTAATTAAATGGGAAAAGACTGCAGAAAGCAATGGAACAGAGGGAAAATGGATGTCCTTGGACATGAATCATCTCAAATAGCATGCAAGTTCAATAATAAAATCAGGAAATGCTAGTGATTTCTGCAGGTCTGGCAGAGTCTGTGGAGAAATATCAGAGTTAACAATTCAGGTCGAGTGAGCCTTCTTCAGAACTGATGGTAGCTAGGAAAATGTCAATTTATATTCCACTCTCCAATGCTGAATGTTCTGTACTTAGCAAAGGTCTCAGTTTTACCCACTCTTTATCCCCAACTTCTGTGCACAAAGTAAGATCAACAATTTTTGAGTTAGAGAGGTCCATTCATCGGTCTAATAACAGCATAGAAGAAGGTGTTCCTGAACCTTTTGGTGTGTGTGTTCAAGCTGCTGTGTCTTCTGCCTGTTGGAAGAGAGTATTACCAGGATTTGATGATGTTGACATCCTTTCCACGGCAACGAGAAGTGTAGATGGAGTCCAATTGGTGGGAGGTTGGTTCCAGTGATGGTCTGGGCTGTACACACAACCATCTGTTGTTTCTTACGATCTTGGCAGAGCAGTTGCACCAGGCCATTATGCACCCGGATAGAATGATTGATCTCTATCTTGAGCGCATTCAATGACTGAACTTCCACAGCCCTCTGAGGTAGAAAATTCCAAAGCTTCAGTATCACAATGAAGAAAGCCCTCCAGATTTCAATCCTAAATGGCTTGCCTTCTACTGTAAGACTCTGACGCCTGGTTCTAAACACCCTGCCCCACCTGAATGAGGTTAATATCCTTCCTGCATTTACCTGTCATGCCTTCAAGTTTCAATGAGGATCACCTATAATTCTTCTAAACTGCAGGATATGCCAGTTCAGTCTCCTCAGAACAAAGTCCTGCTATCCCAGAAACTACTAGGGTGAACCTCCACTGCAATCCCATTCCGGCATGTATATCCACCTTTAGGAAAAATGAGCAGAACTGCATACAATACTCAGGTGTTGTACCACCAAAGTTCAATACAATTAAAGCAAGATCTCTTTAATGCAATTTTTAAATCATCTTGCCTCAAAGGCAAACACAACTTGCTTTCCTAATTGTTTATTGCACCTGCATGTTGACAGTCAGTGATTTATGACATCTCAGTTCACTTGGACATCAATACTTCTCAATCTCTAACCATTTTGGAAATGCCCTGCAGCTCCATTCCTCCTAACATGTGGCTAATCTCGCATATATCCATATTATGTTCCAACTATTATGTTTGTGCCCAATCATTCAGCCAATCCTCAACCTCACAACTCACATTTCCACCTAGTTTTGTGACACCCGCAAGCTTGGAAATACACCCTTTTGAAGTGGCATAAGGAACATTTTGCAATCAATTGGCAAGGTCGCACAAACAACAATGTGATAAAGCCAGGCAATCTGCTTTCATGTTGTTGAGTGAGGGATAAATGATGGCCCAGCCAGAAGGCACATTTTTCCTGGTCTTTTTCGAAATAATTTGATACCATCCTTTCCATCCACCTGAAAAGACTTTGGTTTAATAACTCTAAATGTTGAACCTCCTCTTACCTGCAGTAGATTATCAATCTACCTTGTAGTTACTTGTGAACCTATGAGTTAGGAGCAGGAGTAGCTACTCAATTGCTTCAGTCTGCTCCCCTCACTGAATACAGTCGTGGCTGCTGTTATTATTCTACATTTCTGCCTATCCCCAAATGACCTTTCACCTTCCAACTCATCAATAATCTATCTATCGCTGTCTTAAAAATATTCTGTTTCTGCCACCTTTTCAGAAAAAGTTAAAAGATTCATGATCGTCTGTGAGAAAACAGTTGTTCCTCATCTCTGTCTTCAAAGGGCAACCCCTTATGCTTCAGCAGTGCCCGCGAAATCTGCACTCAGATTTCTGAAGTTGAAAATAAACGTTACAATCTTCTGGCTCCAGGGTGAGAGGGCTATCATGACCACACTAATCTTAAACAGCACATAGGTTTGATCTGAGAAATATCAGTTTTCACCAGTTTGTGTACGAACCTTCTAATAAGATGGAGGACACAGATTATATTGAAAACATTCACTTTGTAACTTAATGTTATGTACATGTAGAGAGATTTATAGTTACTGACAGGCAAATTATTATACTTCATCTGAGTAAAGTAGGTAAAAGTAGAACTGAACATCAGTCAATGCTTGCCCTGTTGTTTTGGTAATATATTGTACCAAGTACCATGTTAGTTTATAAAGAATATGAACCTGTGCTGCCAGCATTATAAAAGTCTGGGAAGTGCCATAAATAGACTGTTCAAGAATTACTGTAGTAATTATGATTATATTTTTTTCCTAAGGTGAGCCAGTTTGAACCTCATTTCCTTTTCTTATTTGGAAGTACTGGTCCCTGTGGGTTCCATGCCCTGAATTAAAGTCTAATGCACAAAACAGCAGGAAAATAAAGATTACGTTGTCTGGTGTTCTTTGTCTAACAGTGAATCATCTACACATTTCTCATGATAAGTTAAATGATAATGCTAGAAGGATCAGGGTATGCAAGAGGTGAAAGTGATCTTAAACTGTTCATTTGAGTCCGCAATGTCTAATTCTTACAAGCAATTCCATCCTGAGGTCAGTCAGAGTTTAATTGCTGTATGGTGATGAGCATCTGTGGGTCACCTGGTGTTGTTAAATTTCTGGTGCCCAGGTCAGAAAAATGACATGAAAGTGATTGCTTTCAAATGTGTTGTCTGAAATATGGCAGGGGAGAGTCGGAAGGAAGCAGAAAAGGAAAAGAGGAAGGGCAGACCAAGGAAGAGCAGAAAGAAGGATGGAAGGAAGGACAGAAAGAAGTTTAAAAAAAGCTAAAAGGAAGGAAGAAGAGTAGAAAGGAAGGACATAATGAAGGAAGGAAAGAAAGGAAGAAGGGATTCTCAGCTTTCCTAAAACTGTGCATGTCTGCAGAACATTATCAGCCACGAAGAGAGATTAGCTCGCAGGTGGTTTGCCTCAGAGCAAAGAAGGCTGAAGGGGAATCGAATTGCCATGTACAAAGTTCTGAGAGGCATTGACAATTTAGAAAGATTGGGGATCAATAACCAAGGAGGTGCAATTTTAAGATCAGGAGAGGGGATTTGGGGGAAATTTGAGGAAGAATTGTTTGACCCACGGAGTGATGAGCATGTAAAAGGGTAGTCGAAACAGAAGTAATCAAGGTCTTTATGTAGTAGTAATAGAACGGTCTTTGCGGAAGGCAGAAAGGGGTGGGGAGGGAAACACATCCCTGGTGGTGGGGTCCGTTTGGAGGTGGTGGAAATGTCGGCGGATGATTTGGTTTATGCGAAGGTTGGTAGGGTGGAAGGTGAGCACCAGGGGCGTTCTGTCCTTGTTACGGTTGGAGGGGTGGGGCCTGAGGGCGGAGGTGTGGGATGTGGACGAGATGCGTTGGAGGGCATCTTTAACCACGTGGGAAGGGAAATTGCGGTCTCGAAAGAAGGAGGCCACTAGGTCATTCCCTCCCAAGCTGTGAGAGACAATCTGCTCTGGTGATGCAGAGTCCAATGGATAGTTGTACAAAAAACAGCAAGGGAAAGAAGACAGAAGTAGCGTATAGACCCCAAAACAGCGGCTACTCTGCAGGAAAAGCGATAACCAACAAATAGTAGGAGAATGTAAGGTGAATAGAGTAATAATGGGAGACTTTAGTCTTCATGTTGACTTGATGAATCAAATTGGAAATGGTAGCTGTGACAGCTAATTAATTGAGTGTATTGAGAATAGTTTCCTGGAGCAATATGGCATGGAGCCAACGAGGGAGCAGGTATGAGATCTGGTAATGAATTATGAGGCAGATTTAATAAATGACCTCTGAGTAAATGATCCCCTCGGAAGTAGTGATCATCACATGATAGAATTTAATATTCAGTTCAAGAGTGAGAAACTTGGGTTGGAAACAACTGTGTTTAACCCAAATAAAAGGAATTACAATGAAATGATGGGTAGTTAGCAGAAAGATAGTAAGTAAGAAGTGGCAGACATTTCAGATGAGTCACTACTCTTAGCAAAATTACATTCCAGTGGGAAGGAAAGATTCTAAGAGGAATAAACTAACCATGGGCAACTAAGGAAGTTAAAGAAAGTATTAGGTTTATAGAAAAAGCATAAAAGGAGGCAAAAGTCAGTGATAACCTACTGGCATATCGCTGAAGACTGGGATAAATTCAAAATCCAGCAAAAGACCATTATAGAGATAATAAAGAGAGAAAAGATAAACTCAGAGGGCAAACTAGTGAGAAAGGTAAAAAAAATGACAATAAGAGATTCTTTAAATATGTAAAAGGGAAGATAGGTCTCTAAGAAAATGAATATGGAGAGACAAACTTGGGGAAGACGGAAATGGCAGAGGGGTTAAATAGATATTTTGCATTAGTCTTTACGGTACTTTGAACATCCCAGTAATACCAAAGAATATGGGGGATGAATTAAATACATCACCATCACTAGAGACTAGTATTAGATAAACTAACAGGGCCAAAGGCAGATAAGTCTCTGGGCTCAAAAGGCTTGCATCCTAGGATCCTAAAAGAGGTAACTACAGAGATAATGGACGCATTGGTTGTAATTTTCCAAAAAAACATTGGATTCTGAAGGCCCACCAAAGGATTGAAAAGTACTGCTTATGTGGTATACAGGGGAAGGGGATGCAAAGGAGCAGTTCCCATAAGCTGCTGAAATTCAACTCTATGGCATAAAGTTGGAAAAGATTGTGCCCACCCTTATCACATGGAGGGAAACAGGAAAGCCGAGAACTAAACACAGACAAATGCATTGGGAAGTTGACAGAATGTCAGTTCGTTGGAATGTGTCCACCAACCACATGGAGAACTTCAAGAAATACATTGGGTGAAATTGCAACATTTGAAAGTGTGATAATTTTGAACTTTCACAAACCAGAAGTTTTAATAGTCTGCCTTCCCAAACAGCAAAAGAGATTAAAGTCAATTGAGGAATGCAGATAATATTACATGACCAGGCAAATGAAGGTCTTCTTGTAATAGTTTCTGGCACATTGAAATGCCAATTTCCAAAACCGCTGCTGCCAAAGGGGATGAAGTCACACTTTAAGTTGCACACAATCTGTACAAAATACAAAACGCAATGGTCATGTTTAGTATCACTGGGAATAATCAACCAACATCACAGGTATCAATATGGAAAATCCAAAGGTTTGAGGTAACCGTTTACAGTAAATACTTTATCGCCGCAATACTCATCCATAGTCAAGTTTGTTCGTCCATTGGATTGTAGCTAGCACAACTGAGCTCTGCAAATCTTCCATTCACTTAGCCAAGCCCTTCACACTTGTGCTTGATATTTTATTTCCTGTATGGGCTGACGCAATGGGTCATACAGTAATTTGGGGCAACAAATTGTCAGATTGATTCAGAGTTCTACATAAAACACAAAGACAAGTTATCCCAAAACAATAGGGGAGCCCAAGACATTGTGTTTTTTTTTAATATAATTTATCCTTGGCTGCTTTTCTTTAATAATCAGAGCTTTTTTTTTCCTTCTGGAGTAGATTATGATCGAGCTGTGTCAGGATAATAAAATGAAGCAAAGGAAATAGTAGTCCACAAGAGCCAAGAAAAGTAATCATGTACCATTAAAAAAAAACAGTGAGCACATGCTGTCTCAGTTTGACGTGATTTGGGCCTGGACAGTGCAGCCAAAATAAGAAGTAGTTTGTAATGTCACGGTAGCATGTGTTGGACTATATTAAACTACACAATCATTTAATAAAAAGAGATTTATTGCACAGTCTTCTGTTCTAATTCACTAGTTTTGAAGTGTCGCTGTGCAGACATCAGCTTCTCCATACCTCAAGTGGAGATGATGGGTTGGAGGTACTATCACTGGAGCTAGCAAAATTATGAACCTCAGACCAATTTCTGTGGGACGTGAGTTCAGATCCCACCATAACAGATTGCAAAATTTGAATTTAATTGAAGCATGAAGCTAATGAAAACCATGTAACCACATTTTTTTGTCATAGAAACATATCTGGTTTATTAATTCCCTTCAGGGAAGGAAATCTGCCATCCTTACCTGGTCTAGCCATCATGTGAATTCAGATCCACAGCAATGCAGTTGACTCTTAACTGCCCTCTGGGCAATAAATATTGGCTGAGCAATGATGACTGTGAATTTCTTTTTCAAAAGTAATTACCTTAAGATATTTTGCAATCTACTGATCATTTAAAATAATAGTTTAACCTCACTGATAAAACAGTGGAAAAATAAAGCTTATGCAAACACAGTCAATATCCTTTAGGGCATTTATACAGGAGTGACTAATGTTAGCCTCTCCAGTGATGCTCATATACCATGAAAGATTAAGAAAATATTTCAAGGCTACTGTCCTCCTGGAAGTTCCTGTCTACTTTGACTGTCTTCTGTGCACAGCATATTGACCATGCTCAACCAGCCTGAGCTTACAAAACAGAAAACATAGTGTCCAACCTTCGATGTGATTCTGCTTGTGGAGAGACATTTCCTTAAATTTGATCATGGGATGTGGATGGAGCTAGCTAGGCCAGCAATTATTGTCCAAAACTAGTGGTTCTTGAGAAGGAGGTGATGAGTTGTGCTCCAATCCATATGGTGTATGTAGACCCACAATGCCATTGGGAAAGAGTTGCAAGATGCTGACCCAATGACAGTGAAGGAATAGCGATATATTTCCAAGTCAGGAAGACGAGTCGATTGGAGGGAAACTTGCAGGTGATGCTGTTCCCATGTATCTGCTGCCTTTGTCTTTCAGATGAAAGTGGTTTGGAAGGTGTTGTCGAAAGAACCTTGGTGAATTTCTGCAGTGTATTTTATAGATGGTACACATTGCTGCTATTGAGCATTGATGTTGCAGGATATAATGTTTGTAAATGTGTACCATGTGCCATAGACCCAGTCTGGCAGCAATGTCCTTTAGGACTCAGTAGAGGAGCACTGATTCATCAGCCAAGGGAAAATGGTACGTGGTAATCAGCAGGAGGTTTCATTGCCCATGGTTGACTTGATGCCATGAGACTTCATGGGGTCTGGGGTCAGTACTAAAAACACTCAGAGAAACTCCCTCACGACTGTATACGACTGTGCCGCCATGTCTACTGGGCGTGTCCAGAGATGGTGATGGTGGTGTCTGGGACATTGTTTATAATGTATAATTCCATGAGAATAACTATGTCAGGCTGTTGCTCCATTATTCTCTGAGACTGTTTTCCAAATTTCGGCACAAGTCCCAAAATAGTTGTAAGAAGGACGTTGCAATGTCAGCAGGGTTGTATTTGCTAATATTGTTTCTGCTGTCTATGTCAATGCAAGGTAGTCAATTCTATTTCTTCACCTTATAAGAACACAAGAAACAGGAGCAGGATTAGGCAACCTGGCCCATCAAGCCTACTCCACCATTCAATAAGATCATGGCTGATCTTTTTGTGGACTCAGTTCCACTGACCCGCCCACTCACCATGACCTTTAATTCCTTTACTGTTCAAAAATCTATCTCTCTTTACCTTAAAAACATCCAACGCGTTGGCCTCAACTGCTTCACTGGGGAGAGAATTCTACAGATTCACAGCCCTTTGGGTGAAGAAGTCCATCCTCAACTCAGTCCTAAATCTGCTTCCCCTTATTTTGAGTTCAGTTTTTACCTGCGAGTAGAAACAACCTCCTTGCTTCTATCTTACCTATTCTCTTCATAATTTCTCTAGTAAGAAGAACAAAGCCTCACCAGGACCCTATACAGCTGCAGCATAACCTCGTTGCTTTTAAATTCCATCCCTTTAGCAATGAAGGACAATAATCAATTTGCCTTTGTGATTACCTGCTGCACCTGCAAACCAACTTTTTGCGATTTGTGCACAAGGATACCCAGCTTCAGCAGCATGCTGCAATTTTTCACCATTTAAGTAAATTTCACCATTTAAATAAAAATAGCACCTTTTTAGCTGCTGGATCAAAAAATTACCAAATAATCCTCATTGTGCCAAGAATTACATCTTAAACCGATTTTAGACTCCCAGTCAACTTCTAGTATGACTCAATTGACTATTACCACCCAATCTCAATCATTGCCTATCATTGAACAACATTTCCCACTGAGGGAAATGCGACTCCTTTTCGATTCAAGTCAAGTTAGTTGACTACCTCACATGCTCCACTGCACTTATGAATCTGAAAGCACATCTTTCCTGTTCACTGATAATTTTACAGAAAGGATTCATTTTTATATGTATTCTTGGAATGTGGACATTGCCTGTTCTGAAGAGCCACATTAGACTTGAAGCATTAACTCTGATTATCTCTCACAGATGTTGCCCGACCTGCAGAGTTTCTCCATCATTTTTTTTGCTTTTATTTCAGAATTCCAGAATCCGCAGTTCTTTGTTTTCCCTATAGGAAGTAATGGGTCTGCACAAACAATTTCTGAGGAGAAAGTGAGGTCTGCAGATGCTGGAGATCAGAGCTGGAAATGTGTTGCTGGAAAAGCGCAGCAGGTCAGACAGCATCCAGGGAACAGGAGAATCGACGTTTCGGGCATAAGCCTGAAGAAGGGCTTATGCCCGAAACGTCGATTCTCCTGTTCCCTGGATGCTGTCTGACCTGCTGCGCTTTTCCAGCAACACATTTCCAGCACAAACAATTTCTGGGCAACCAGTGTTTGAGAACAATAGATTTCCAGACTGGTGAAGTTAAAACATATTTGCAAAATAATGAATAGCAAACTGTGCTTGAGAATTTTGCTCAAGCCTCCTGAAGATTTAAAATTCACCTTCAGAAACAGCAAAACAACATTTTAATATATCAAGCAAATTGAATAAAAAATGAATAAGCAAATAATTTTTACATACATCATCCAGTTTTATAAATATTTACATTAGAAGTTTTTTTTATTTTTTTAGCTGGCTAATCAAATTAGTGTAAATTGTAACTCAAGCTTCTGACTCAAATGGTTATGGGTTCAAGTCCCACTTAAACGATTACATTTGATTTGATTTGATTTGATTTATTGTGGTCCCATGTACCTAGATACAGTGAAAAGCTTTTGTTTTGCGAGCAGTGCATAGCAAACAAGGACATACAGATCACAGGGTGTTTAGAGCCAGGCATTCGGGTTACGTTGCACAGGAAATACAGACTAGACTTGCACTGCAAAGCAGAACTGAGGGAGTGCTGCACTGTTGGTGATTTATTCTGGATGTAAAAAATATAGCAGGAGTTGTCTATTCGGCCCATCAAGCCTGCAAATGTTAACTGGGGACCTCTCTATCCTCACAGGTCAATGTGAAAGATCCCACAGTATCCTTAAAAAAAAGCCATGTCAATTCTGCCCAGTACCCTGCCCTTATCCCTGAACTCAATCACTGCAATAGAGTAACTGGCCATGACCATGTGGCTGTTTTGTTGGGGGTGCTGTATTCAATTTGCTTAGGAAGCTGTATAAATGTGAGTTTCTCCTTATGTCTTTAATACTCTGCTATTCTTACATAGGTAACCATTATCTTATCTTTCTTACAAACAGTTCTGACACTGGAAATTAATGACCTTAACGTTTTCAGTGAAGTTTTCAGAGTTCTGATTATTCATTCAATGAATAGGTCCAGCTATTTAAATACCCTTTCACTGGTTGCCATGGCTTGTTTGAATTTTTCATAAGTGACAGTTGGATTCAAAATAATTGGCTGTCATGCATTTAACTGAGCAAATCCCAACTTCTGATTCTTCTGTCAAAAGTGTGCAGTTCAAAAGCTCGCCTGAACTGACACTTAGAACACAGTATCAGTATAAGCATGGTGCAGTCATGTAAGATAGAAATTGTTTGTGTAGAATGCCTAAAGTGAAAGGAGAACCATTAGAAAGCTAGTCGAAAATACATCTTTTTTTTGTTTGAATCACAGTAAGTTTATGTGAGTAACTTATGTCTGTGCATTTTTCATCCTTCTGGCCTTTAATTTCTAACCATGTATGTAAAGGTCACTCTCAGTTAAATTTGTAAACTCTGACACCAGAGAACCTAAGGATGTCTTGTCCTTGTCATTGGCATGTCAGGCAATTTCCCATCAGACCAAATTGGTGCTTTCTGCTATCTCTTTGTCATAAACAGGTAGCCCCCAATATCTGAAAGTAGACCATTCCCGGGAAACCTATTGTAAGTCGAAAGTGACATAAAGTGAAGGTACTAATGTAGGTGTTTCATAAAAGCGAAATTGCATACAGCGAATGTTCAAAAAGCAGGGGATTTCTGTATCTAAATATCTGAAGCAAAATATGCAGGGATGTGATGGGAAGGGCTGGCAGAGTCAGTCTATAAACTGCATACTAGGGGCCTAGCACAGACATGATAAGTCGAATGGCCTTCTTCTGTGCTATGATGATTCTATGATTCCAGGTAGACAGTGCATACAGCACGATTTCAATAATACACAATTTCTCACTTCTCATCAATCATTGTCGGATTTTGTGTGCTGATGTAAATAGACACCAATGATGTTGAATGGGAAAAAAAAAATCATTGTCAGCTTATGATGAGTGGGTTGCTCCTACTCCTAAAGCTTAGACACTTATTACAACCTTGAGTGCAGGTTGGAATGAGTTGGTAACACGGGAGAGAATTTTCCCATTTCTAGCTAAAGAGACTGGTCAAGTGATATTGATGATCCACCAAGGCTTGGAATGACTTTTCTGACCTAGCATTCTGTTCCTCATCTCATTACTGATGCATTTAGTTTCATTGACACCCCATTTGTGGAAGTGCACAGCAAGAGAGAAGGAAATTCTCACCAAGACCTTCCAGAATTTATGCCACTGGTGCCAACTTAAGGGCCCAGTTTGCTGGCACCGACGTGTGAGGGTACAGAGCCATGGAGCAGACAAGGACAATATCACGATATGTCAGACACAGTCAAAATGGCCAGGACAAGCATTCAGTGAGCTGCAGCCATCAGGCGACTGTTCTGACTGTGCGCGGTCTAGTTGCATGGGGAAGGAACAGAGAATTGGAAATGATGCGTAAATAAGGTGAGCTGGGACATTAATGAGACTGCACATACATAGAAATAAGATATTTGCCTCTCAATAGCAAGATGCTGAAGTTGTCTTTTTAACTTTAATGAGGAAAACCTTTAAAATCCATTCATGATGTCAATACTCTGGACTGAATTTTACCAAAGATCAGTCAAGGTCAATTTTGGTTTCTCACCAGAGGCTTGAGTGAGTTAACTCTCATAATTCTCTGCTGCTCGTCTCATTAAATATGCACCTCACCTCGATGGTGCCACCTTTCTGCCCAATGTGACAAAGACCCTGTTGGTGCCAGGACCTCCCACGGTTCATGCTGTGGGCACTGCAGTAAAATCCCAACTGCACATTCCACCAAAACACCACAAGCCTAGTGTAAGTGGCTGCCTGCATTAGTGAAGTGCCTCCTACCCAGAGGAATGGGAAGCAATGCTGCAAGGAGGTTAATAACCTTTAGCACTCTGCAAAGGTGAGTGTTTTCATGCGCTGTCTGCTACCTCACTCTTACATCGTCTCTGCCATTGCCACCCACTTCCCATCAAGGCTCAAGCTCTATCACGTTTACTCAGCATCTCCCAGCAGTCACTCTCACCCACTCTAGCTACCCCCCCAACTACAAAAATTAATACATTTTCCTGTATGCTGCACTTCCCACTCATTCACCTCCCCACATTCCCTGATGAAGGATTCCTGCTCTGACTATCCACAGTCCCAATTGGCAGCTGATTGCTAGCCAACATGGCAAGCTGCCTGACAAATTATCTACATGAAAAGCCAAGGCAGAGATGCTGTGAGCATCCAAGTAAATGCAAAATCAGTGAGTACAAAGAAAGCAAGCTAAGACCCTGTGACACACCATGTTTTGATGCACAAACTGAGCGCCTGTTCATAGAATCCCTGCAGTGTGGAAGCAGGCCATTCAGCCCTTTGAATCCACACCATTGAAACAGTGTTCTTCCTATGTGTTGCTATTAGCTCTGTTAGCTGGATGGCTGGCTTGTTATGGGTTCAGTTCCCACAATATCTGAGGTTATTGTACAGCACTCTCCTCTCATTTAAGGTGTGGTGACCCTCAGGTTTGATGACTACCAGTTGTCTCTCTTAGACAAGAAAGCAGCCCTGTGGTCTGATAAGAGTATGATGACTTTGCCTTTAGCTTTTACCATGTAATTAGAAATAAAATTTCCATTTATGGACACCTTGCAGAATCTTAGACCATCCCAAAGTGCTTTAACACCAATCAACTACCTTCCAAGTGTAGTCATAGTGTAATTGACAGTCACTTTGCACACAGTTAAAAATTACACAACACCAGGTTATAGTGTGGGCGGCACGGTGGCACAGTGGTTAGCACTGCTGCCTCGCAGCGCCAGAGACCCGGGTTCAATTCCCGACTCAGGCGACTGACTGTGTGGAGTTTGCACGTTCTCCCCGTGTCTGCGTGGGTTTCCTCCGGGGGCTCCGGTTTCCTCCCACAGTCCAAAGATGTGCAAGTCAGGTGAATTGGCCATGCTAAATTGCCCGTAGTGTTAGGTAAAGGGGTAAATGTAGGGGTATGGGTGGGTTACGCTTCGGCGGGTCGGTGTGGACTTGTTGGGCCGAAGGGCCTGTTTCCACACTGTAAGTAATCTAATTTATGTCAGTCCAACAGGTTTATTTGGAGGCAGTAGCTTTCGGAGCGCTGCTCCTTCATCAGGAGGTGAAGGTGCAGCACTTTGAAAACTAGTGCCTCCAATTAAACCTGTTGGACTATAACCTGGTGTTGTGTGATTTTTTAACTTTGTACACCCCAGTCCAACACCAGCTCCTTCTCATCATTTTGCACACAGCAAGCAAACACAAACAGCAATGTGCTGATGACTAGCAAACCTGACTGAAGGTTTCAAATTAAAGGGAGGCGCATACATATAGTGCATCTGTTGACAATTATTTGCTTTGATCTTTATCATTCCTCAAATTCAAATTGAAATGCCCATCAGCCCAGGCCAAGGATGGGACAAGGAAGGCAGGAGTTCTGGTAGGACCACATGGGTAATGAACATGGCGGGGGTACATCAACGACTGCTAATACGGGCAGACCATGTTCTAAACAATCCTCTTAAATCCCCTTGTCCTCTAGCTTTTAGAGAGGAGAAAGAATCTATTGATTCTAACATAGCAACTGCTATATGTTATTGTGTTGCTCAGTTGAGGTGCTAAAATGATGGGAAAAGAAGTACAAGCCACAATAGGAAATAGCTGAATCCATTTTGTGAAAGTAAGGACATGATCTACCTCCTCTGATCCAGCTACCTTCCTTCATCATGTCTCGATCTTAACCCTGCTTTTGAGCAGATACACTGGGCACCGGATTTGGACAGGATCTCCCACATGTTCTCTCCACAATTGCGGCCAAACCCGCTGAGAGTTTCCAGCAATTTCTGTTTCTGTTTCATGTTTCTAGCATCTGCATTTTCTTTGTTTCTTTCTGACCAGGGTCTTGTTTTTTTCCACAGACTGGATTCTAATGATGTCAGAAATGAAACAGGAACATGTAATTTGGCTGAATTTGACCAAATATTGGTGAGTGTCAATTTCAGGGAGTTTCCTATAGGCTTTCTTTCCATGAGCCCCAGTGACCTTTCTCCCCCACACATTTCACAGAATCACTATGGCACAGAAAGAGGTAATTTGTGCCAGGGTGGCTGTGACTGTCGATGACCAACCCTCCCTCAGTAACCCATGTCCTCCAGTGTACAATCACCAAAACTTCGTACAATATTAGGGATGGAACAGTAGCTCAGTGGCTAACAATGCTGCCTCACAGCACCAGGGACGCGAGTTTTATTCCACCTTCAAGTGACTATCTGTGTGGAGTTTGTACGTTGTCTGTGTGTCTGTGTGCATTCTCTCCAGATTTTCTAGTTTGCTCCCTCAGTCCAAAGATGTGCAGGTTAGGTGGATTGGCCATGGGAAATGCAGGATTACAGGGATAGAGTAGAAGAGTAGATCTGGGGGGGATGCTTTTTGAAGGGTTGGTATAGACTCGATTTTTCAAATGGCCTACTTCCACACTGTAGGGATTCTACGAATTCTCCCCTCACTATATGTTGAGTTGCCACTTTTACAATTATTGTCACCTCAAGCTGTATCTAATCCCACAATTTAATTTCCCAACTTGCCTACGACAGGGGAACTGATTTCTAATAACACACCTTGTCTTTCATTGAGCTGACCATGGCCCACACCCTGACTGACTTCAAAATTCAGCCCCAAACAATGAGTGGCTGAACCCCTGACTGATTTTTGTGTTGCACAGGGCCTGCAGAAGTGATTGTGGCCTACCTCCTGGGCTGTAATAATACAGAGCCTCTGACACAAACTGCCCCAAGTGGCTGACTGACTATGTCCAAGCCCCTGGACTGAGATGCATCTCTGTCCTTGAAGCACTGCAGCAGAATCCTCAGACTTGCAAGTTTCTCCATTGGCTTAACTCAGGGCGTCGCCTCCTTAGCCTTGGAGACAAAGCTGATTGGCTGAAGCACATTCAATGTGTTTGTTGCGTGAGTTACTGGGATTTACCGTAGGTGAGACAATGGCAGTGCATGGTGCTGACAGACTGCAGACAACCCATTATCAGATGCTGGACTTTACATCTGCCTTAAACAACAAGGCAAGATAAATATACAGTGGGCTGTTTAAGTTCTGATGAAAGCAACAAAATGCAAAAAGGCAAGGCAGGGATGCTTTGAGTTTCCAAGTAGGTGCAGAGTGAGTGAGCACTAAGTGAGCAAGTGAGGACCTCTGAAATGCACTCTGGTCCAAGCTGTGAGAAGGGTAATTATCCTGACACACAATGGCTTGGCAGCAGCATTGCAATGAAATCTACTGATGAAATCCAAAGTGATTTGATTTGATTTGATTGACTTATTGTCACATGTATTTTCTTACAAAATACAGTGTAAAGTGTTGCATTGTCTTGCCATTATCTGGCACCATCTTAAATAAATAGAAAAATAAATCAAAACATAGAAGTTAAAGGCAGAAAAATAAAGAAATAAAGAAAAAGTGTTCAACTTTATAGTCTTTCCTGTGAAGTGCTCCATCATGAGGCACGGGCTCAATACCCTAGCACAGGGTCCCCTTCACCACTCTGCCACCACTGGAACAGAAGCCACCACTCTTCGGCCCCATCTTGCCTGCACAAATGCCCTCACCAATGAGTTATTGCTGGACCTCATCAATACAAATGCCACTGGGTACTGCACTAGCCCAAACTCAACTCCACAGCCACGATGAGTCTGATTCAGGCCTACCTTGCCAATGCAACCACTTTTCTCCCCACAGATGCCGCCAGACCTGCAGAGTTCTTCCTTGTTGCAGCAATGAAGCAGAGAACCAAAGTCTAAGTGAGTTGGAGATGTGGCATGAGGGTGCAGTGAGGCTGGTACATGTCCAATATCAGTAGACAGTGGTTTCAGTCTCTCACTGCCCATGAACAGGGCCAAGAGAGTATGGACATTGCTGTCCAAAATGGTGACCTGGAGAAGCAACCAGTGTGCTGGAGTCACCAGCATCTGCTCTATCTTTCAAGCCAGGAAATTTCACCATCTGGTTTCTATCTGGCACATGGACTAATGGGAAAAAGCAAATCAATAAATTAAATTCTTGTCCTGCCATTCAAATCTTGATTGCAGTAAGTGACTTATTAATCCCAATGTTGAGAATCTCAATTTTCCAAATATATCATATTTTCCCCTTTGACTAACCTTTCCCAACATTGCTCAGGGAAAGATTCCACCCAATAAGTCTGATTGGATGGAACACTCTGGAGGGCTGTCTGTTTCACACTCACATACATTTCATATCAGTCCCATCTCCCCTTTAAAATTAGAGCTAACAGTCCCAAAGATATGCAATGGAAATAAACCAGAAAATAAAAAATAAAATTGCCAATTTGTTGAAGATACAACTTAAAGAATAGTGGGACGTCTCTTCTAATAGCTGTGCTTTTAGAGATCTGTAAAAAATGATGACTCTGGTCTCTTCTGACATTCAGTTACATAGAATCCCTACAGTGCAGAAGTAGGCCATTCGGCCCATCACGTCCACAGCGACGTTCTGAAGTTTATCCCATCCTGACTCACTCCCCTACCAAAAACCCTGCATTTTCCATAGCTAATCCACCTAACCTACACATCTTTGAACAGTGGGAGAAAACCAGAGCAAACCCACACAGACACAGGGTGTGTGTACACTCGATCCTCACCCAAGGGTGGAATCAAACCTGGGTCCCTGGCACTAGGAGACAGCCAAACTAAGATCTGAGCCATTGTGCCACTCTAAAACAGACATAAAAAGCATCTTGATCTCCAGCCCCATAACATTGCCCTCATCTTCGATCACAGTTTAATGGCAAGGAAACAATGTTCAAAATGCCTGCAATGTGTTCTGCACTCGTTGGCCCGATTCATGCTGGTCTTTCCATTTCTAACATTTCAACTGTTAAAAACACACAAGGCATTACTAGAAAACCTTTTAAGAGAAAAAGTTCTGAATGAAAACCCATCGTAGGATTTTAGGATTAACTTGGGTTCACTGTAATAATGGGGCCCTATAAGTGCTTCAGAAATATTTAAACTCAGCTGTTATAGGTGTCTTATGATTAGTGAGTGATTTTCCTCATCATGCTCTCCTCCAAACCCAGTCAAAGAGTCAAAATTTGATTCCATTAAAATCCATATCTGAATCAAGAAATCTGACTCCTTACTGAGTCTACTGTGGATCATGAGGAAAACTGAGCCTTTTTTGAGAAAAGAGAAACCTGGAATCAAACCTGGTTCCCTGGCACTAGGAGACAACCAAACTGGATGCTCTGATTCGGGGAGGCTTTTCCCTCAAAAGGTGCACACTGATCATTTGGATAATTTGTTCCTTGTTGCTTGACATATCCATTCGATATTTAAAGTTAATGCACGTCTGCCTCAAAATTGTGTATATAAGAAAACAAAAATCATCATTCTCCTCCCTATTGGTTTCAAGAAATTGTGGCATTTGTGTTACTTACTGCAGAAAATTAAAGCTGAAATGTCATGATGTAAGAACTTACAAGATGTAAGTTCCTTCAGTGTTGCTGATGTCCTTGAGTGAATGAAATCTGCTGCCCTTATCTTGTCTGCACCACCTGGGACTCCTGTTTCACAGCAGTATGATTGACTCTTCACTGTCCTCTGAAATATCCCCTAACAAGTTGCCAAGTCCAAAGGTGGCTTGGGATGAGTTTCAACTTCTGGCCCTGTCAGCTATGCCCACATCCCATGAAAGAAAAGAGGAAAATCAAACTCAAACAGTTACTCTCAAAGGGGAGCAGTTAAAATTATGAAATCTCAATGCTCCAAATGCAGCAGTAAGCTGTTACTAGTAGATGCTGGATTTCAGGGTCTTTTTTTACAATTAGTTGGATGCTTATATTAAGAGAGCATACATATTAGTCAAAAATACTGTTCCCCTTTGCAGTGGTGATCTTGAGACTGTCTTGATGAGTGTGAGATGAAAGGTGTTATGTACTAGTTCAGTTTCGGAAACCTGGTTAGAATGGACGAGTTGGACCAAATGGCCTGTTTCCATGCTGTATGACTCTATGACTCTATGCTCAGTACAGAGGCATTTGGATCTGCTGAGAAACCAATATTGTGGCTTCCTGTGGGCTCATTAACAACCAATTCAAGCAAGTGGAAAGCAAGAAATATCATTGTCCTTTTGAGCGGCCAGTGAAAATACAGATACGTCTACTTCGCTAAGTTAAGATTTAATTTGGTTTTACTTATTATTACTTTGTGTACCGAGGTAGAATGAAAAGTTTTGTTTTGTGTGTAGTCCATGCAGATCTCCCCTACAAAGTGCATTAGGATGGTAGAACAGAGTGAGGGATATAATGTTACGGCTGCAGAGAAGGTGCATAAAGAGCGATGTCAACATTAAATTCGAAATTTGGAAAGTCTACTTCGAAGTCTAATAACAGTGGGGAGGTGTTCTTGAATTTCTGGTCTGAATGTTTAAGCTTTTGTATCTTCTGTCTGATGGAAGAGATTGGAAGAGATTGTAACTGAAGTGAGCGGGGCCTTTGACAATGTCAACTACCTTTCCAAGGCAGTGGGAAGTATCGATGGAGTCAAGGAATGGAAGATTGGCTTGAGTGATGGACTGGTCTGTATTCACAACTCTGTATAGTTTCTTGGGGTCTTGGGAAGAACAGATGCCAAACTAAACCATGGTTTCTATGCTTTCTATGGTGCATCTATAAAAATTGGTGAGAGGTTCAAAGGTAGTTGCATAGTGATAATGTAATTGGGCTAATATCTTGGGAACATAGGTTGAATCCCACAGTGGCAGATGATGGAATTTGAATTCAATAAAAATCTCGAATTTTAATTGAAAAGTTACTCTAAGGCAACCATTGTCATTTTAAAAAAGAACCATCTTATTCACATATGTTTGTTGGGGAAGGAGATCTGCCATATTTAATTAGGTTTGTCTACATGGCCAATGTGATATACTTCCTAATGCTTTATGAAATGGCCTGAAGAGCCAATTAGTTCAAGGACAGCTAAGATGGGCAATACATTCCACACAAGAGCAAAGAAAAGAAAATACTTTGGCTGTGCTTTCTCTGTGCATCAGATTAGGTAGAGGATTTCTATGTGCCATACAAAATCTGCAAATGTTTCTTTGTTATCCATTCTTGAGATGTAGAATTCATTGGCCAATCTTTTTGTCAGAATCATTAGAGTTTTACAGTATGTAAAGAGGCCATTCAGCCCATTGAATCCACAAACTCATTGTCCAAAATACCCAAACTACACTGTTTGAACCACAGGGTCCCATGCAGAACAACGAAATAATGACCAGACCATCCACTTTTTTTTTTGTGATGTTGATTGAGGGATAAATGAAACCAAGGATACTGGAGGGAACTTTTCTGCTGTTCTTCACATTAGGACCACAAGACCTTGCATGTTCACTTGAGAGCGCGGATGGGGGCTCAACCCAATGTTACATTTGAGAGACATTTATGATCCATTTTCTGTATATGCTAGATTATCTCGACATCAACCCCAATGGAATAAAAGCAGCATTTTTTCCACCTGTTTTATTTTCCGTCAGATCTGCTTTAAGACATGTCACTGATGGAATTTGGCACCAAGATACCAATCCCATGGATCCCATTGCTATTTTCATGTGAAAAAGAGTTTCTAATCAGAAATGAGAGTCTTGCTTTGGTTACCATCTACTCATTAAACATTGCAACCCCTGTGATTCATTTCTTTTTTTTAAATCTTTCTGAAATGATTTAAATTCTGTTGGCAGCCAGAATTCAATATTCCTCTAAACTGTGACAAGCATGACATGTGCCTGTGCATACAAGCACTCTATTATGCGAGCTACAATGTTTTCTGAGATTTTAATTGAATCATATGGTCCCAAACTTGTTATTTTTAATTTGCGGTATTTGATTTCCAGCGCTGTGTTCCACTGTGTCATAAATTATGCAGGCAATAATCTTAATTGTGGATGTTATTAAAACAAAAGTAATTAGGTTTGATTAAAAAATTATGCCATGAGATGGCTGGAGCATATGTGCACAGCCGAATTCTCCCTCTTTTTTTGGCTTCTCTTTCTGTCTCTTGGTCACTGTGCACAGAAATGTGAGTTTTGATTGACTTTGACACAAATGAAGGCAAATGGAGGATTCTGCTTATTTGTGCAGCGAAATTGCATTAACTGGAGCCACTGATAGTTCATTTTCGCCATTCCCAACGTGAATCATTTTGTTCAGCTAGCTGGAAACTCGGAACTCGAAGCCAATTTGCACAGGGGTGAAATGTTGGGAAATTTTAGAGATTTGGAACCACACAAATTCTGCCTGACAATGAGTACAAGAAATTATTTTGTTGAATTCTTTTCTCTTTTGAGCTTTTCCTTTGCAGAGATTACAAATCTTACTATTATGAATCCAAGATCATAAAAACAATTCTTCATTAATAAACCCTGGTAATAGAGATGAAAAATTAGACACCCCCATGGTGAGCAAATTAGTCCCTTTATCCACTCGTTCATAATAAACAAATAAACAATAGTCAACAAGAAACTGCTTGATATGATTTTCAGTCTTCTTTAACTCAGCTATATTGATATTCAATCATACAATGTTACAATCTCCATAGAAGCCAAAACCTTTAAAAAGAAAAGAATTTCCCAGTGGCTAATAGAAATAAACTAAAATGTCTTGACATTTTAAAATTTTTACTCAAAATAACATAACCAAAGTCAAACACGATTTAACAGGCAATTAATAGATTGAATGAAACACAAGACTTCTTCTTAGGCAGCCCCTTGGTGTTGAGATTGAGTTGGTTCCACTCCAGTTCAATGGGTCCGGAAATGGCTGGGATGTCAAATGTATGCTCGGAAGATTCTGCCATATGGAAGACATGTCAAATTTGAAGGGTTGGGTGGTGTCTTCTCTGGAGGTTTGCCTGCTATGTTGGATGCTTTAGTGTTGCCTCTCCATGTACCTGATGAAGTCTTGCAATATGATTGTGCCTTGTCAATTGAACGCTTGAGTCAGTCAAATTCCAGGGTCTTCTGCAAATCAATGTGTTTATTTGACCTTTTCAAGAAATAACTTCTGTAAGCTTCCTGTGCTTTTGCCTCCATGATCGAAAACTGAGTAGAGCACTTCATTCAGAGGTCTGGCAACAGGCATGTGAACAATATGTTCCACCCAGCTAAGGTGGTTTTGATTGATTCATACTTGATGCTGGGTAAGTTGACTTGGGAAAGGGACTTGACTTTTGGACTATCTTTGCTTCCACCAGAATGGTAGCCACTGCTGAAGGTACCTCTCCAATTCTTTCAGACGGCAGCTGTGAATTGCCAAAATCTCAGAAGCATTTAAGAATGCAGAAATCACTGCTGCCCATTAAACCATGATCTTACTCTCAGCTTTAAGATCTTAATCACCAAAGCATTGTTTCATTTATACATGAAGACTTGATCTGGCACATTGGAGCGATAGTGAAGTTTGTTGTCCATCTCTGCCTTGGTTGTGAAGAGGCTACCAAGATAAGAAAAATGCTCCATATTCTGCAGCATTTTGCCATTCATCTTAATCTGGTTGAAAGAAAGCCTTGGCTTTGAGATGTTTTCTGAAAGGTCCACTTTCTTGGATACTTCAGGGAAGAAAATAACAATGACCAGGCTCTCGATTTCTGACTGAGCATCATCTGCACTCAAAAAGTGAAGTTTGAATGGTTTTGGTTTTGGACTGAAGACATTGTAGGCTTCTGCCTATACTGTAGATTAATACCGCACATGTGGTGAATTTACCTTAGGTGTGTTGGAGGACTGCAATGAGGAATGTGAAGAAGAGAGTTGGTGCAATGAGACAGGAATGCTCTAACTGTGACTATATTCAAGCAGGGAGAAAAATTTGATTGCAGTAACTATAGAAAATTCTCCATACTGTCTGTAACAGTAATGACCATGGGAAGACTCCAATGATCGTGTTGTCATGAAGTTTTCACCCATCAAGAGATGACTGGGCTCAATCAAGACTCAACAAATATCGCATTGGTTACTGTTCTCATGGAAGGATGCTGATGTGTTGCAAGAAATTCAAAGAAGTTTGACAAGACTAGTAACTGGAATGAGTAGTTTGCCTCATGAGGAAAGGTTAAACTGGCTAGGCTTGCATCTTCCAGAGTTTAGAAGAGTAAGAAGTGACTTAAATGGGCATCCCCTTATTTTTAAACATTGACTCCCTGGTTCTAGATTCTCCCAGAAGAGGAAACATCCTTTCACCATCCATCTGATTAGGTCCACTCAGGATCGTACATGTATCAAGAAGTTTAGAAGTCAAGAAGAAGTTTAGAAGAGTCAGAGGTGACTTAATTGAGACATATAAGATCCTGAGTGGACCTAATCAGATGGATGTTGAAAGGATGTTTCCTCTTCTGGGAGAATCTAGAACCAGGGAGTCAATGTTTAAGAATAAGGGGATGCCCATTTAAGACAGAGGTGAGGAAACATTTTGTTTTTTCTTTGAGGTTTACACGTCTTTGGAATTCCCTTCTTCAGAAAGCAGTGACTGCAGAATCTTTCAATATTTCTAAGGCAGAGGTCAGTAGATTCTTGAACCTGAGGAGATGAAAGATTAAGTCATAGAATCCCTACAGTGTGGAAGCCCATCAAGTCCACATCAACCCTCCGAACAGCATCCCACCTACACTCACTCCCCTTGCCTGTAACCCTGCATTTCCAATGGCTAACTCACCTAGCCTACACATCCCTTGACACTACGGGCAATTTAGCATGGCCAATCCATTTAACCTCAAAATCTCTGGACTATGGGAGGAAACCCGTTCAGACAGAGGAAGAATGTGCAAACTCCACGCAGACAGTCACTTGAGGGTGGGATTGAACCCTGGTGCTGTGAGGCAGCAGGGCTAATCACTGAGCCACCATCCTGTCCAATTATCGGGGGAATACAGGAATGTCGAATTGAGGTTAAAAGTCAGATCAGACAATTTCTTATTGAATGGCAGAGTAGACTTGAAGGGCCAAGTGGCCTCCTCTTGCTTCTGCATTTGTCAACTTTTATGAGTTTCTCTCCTTGAGCTCTAGTGACTTTGCTCAGACAATTTTACAGGGCTCACAGCATTAAGTATGCTCTTCTCCACCATAGCTATATAATTGTGCTACCTTGCCCAAACCTTCAGGGTTTACTGGAGTCAATGCCACATCTAAATCCCAGTTGTCATCCATTTCAGCACTGCCAGCCAAAAAATGCTGACCAAGACACTGATGTCTCTATCCCACGAACAAATATACATTAAATATCATTGCCTTGTTGTTATATAATCATCAAAATCATCAATGGGATCTGTGTAGTAATTGACTGAAACAAAGTGAGTGGTTTTAAATTCGTGAAATCTCGAATTGATAGAATGTCATTCTGTCTGACAAGATTTGTCCCAGATTCCCTCGTAAAATAATATAGATGGAAAACATTTGAAATTGTTGTAAAAGCTATCAGCAACTGTGAAGAGTGGTTCATGGGTTTGTCAGGTTGATGATCTAAAGTGATTTCTGTTTCCATATTTCCCTTGTATGGCAAGTACAATCGATGTGAAGTGCATGTGGTTGTAATTTAGATTAGATTACTTACAGTGGGGAAACAGGCCTTTTGACCCAACCAGTCCACTTCGACCCGCCGAACAGTGAAAGTGTTTGAAAAATTGGTTCAGGGATGGTCAATAGTGGACAATTGCCCTATTCCTTCCACCACCTCACGCCAGTTCACTGACAAAGACCTGGAAATCTTGATGGACTCGATAATGCAGAGGTTATTGTCCTTTTTCCTCAAGACTGCCAGAGGAGACAGACCCAGCCAGCCTGCTCTGAAGGTGGTATCCAGGTCAGTGCAGTATCCACAGCTCGGACTAACACCCAGCTGTCCAGGAGGAAGCTTACTGAACTTCTGCTCTCCACCAGGACTAGTGCTACCATCTTCTCTCTGCACTCTAACTTCACCTACATCTCACCACGGCTCAGAGTCTACCACTCCCAGCGTTGTATGCAGCACCTTTTCACGCAGCCATTTCCTGACCTGTTATTCCAGATCATGGCTGAGAGAGTTCATGTCCATATGTCAACAAAGGGCAGATCATACAAATGCATTCAATATTCATGGGGCAGCACGGTGGCACAGTGGTCAGCACTGCTGCCTCACAGCGCCAGAGACCCGGGTTCAATTCCTGCCTCAGGCGACTGACTGTGTGGAGTTTGCACATTCTCCCCGTGTCTGCGCGGGTTTCCTCCGGGTGTTCCGGTTTCCTCCCACAATCCCAAAATTGCCCGTAGTGTCAGGTGAAGGGGTAAATGTAGGGGAATGGGTCTGGGTGGGTTGCGCTTCGGCGGGTCAAAGTGGACTGGTTGGGCCGAAAGGCCTGTTTCCACACTGTAAGTAATCTAATCTAAATTACAACAACCTGACAAACCCATGAACCACTCTTCACAGTTGCTGATAGCTTTTACAACAATTTCAAATGTTTTCCATCTATATTAGTTTACTAAGGAATCTGTGACAAATCTTGTCAGACAGAATGACATTCTATCAATTCGAGATTTCACGAATTTTAAACCACTCACTTTGTTTCAGTCAATTACTACACAGATCCCATTGATGATTTTGATGATTATATAACAACAAGGCAATGATATTTAATGTATATTTGTTCATGGGATAGAGACATCAGTGTCTTGGTCAGCATTTTTTGCCCATCCCTAGTTGCCCTGCAGAAGGTAATACCTCAGTCTTGAAATATTAAAAAAAAATTGGATGTTCTTTCCCTCTAGTAATGGAATGCAAAATATATTCAGGTCAGAAAGTGTTACTGTCCCAATTCAATAGAATTCTTAAGACCATAGGCATAGGAGCATAAATATGTCATTTGACTTATCAAATCTCGTCTGCTATTTGATTATGGTTGATATGTTTCTCTACACTATTCTGCTGCCTTCTGTCCATAACTCAAGAACCTATCTATCCCTTCCTTAAATATACTCAATGATTTGGTCTCCACAGCCTTCTGCAGCGATGGGTTCCACAGATTAACCATCACTCTGAGGTTGTGCTCTCAAGTACTAGTCTCTCCTACTGGTAGAAACATCTTCTCCACATACACTCTATCCAGGCCTTTCAGTATTCTGAAAGTTTCAGTGAGACCCCAACACATATCCATTTAAACCCCACTGAGTACAGACCCAGAGTCTTCAAGTGATCCTCATATGACAAGCCCTTCATTCTCAGGATCAGTGTTGCAACCCTCCTCTGGACCCCCTCCAATGCCAGCACATCCTCCTTAGATACAGAGCCCAAACCTGTCATAATATTCCAAATGTTGCCTGACCAAAGCCTTATACAGCTTCAGCAGTACATCTCCACTCTTGTATTCTAGCCCTCTTGAAATAAATGCTAACATCGCATTTGCCTTCCTGACTGCCAATTGAACCTGTATGTTAATCTTAAGAGAATTATGAACTAGGACTTCCAAGTCCCTTGTGCTTCAGCTTCCCACGAGTTCTAGGGTACACCTGATCAGGTCCTCGGGATTTATGCACTTTCATGCATTTCAAAACATCCAGCACTTCCTCCTCTGTAATATGGGCATTTTTCAAGATATGGATTAGTGGTGCTGGAAGAGCACAGCAGTTCAGGCAGCATCCAAGGAGCAG
>NC_057715.1:105206248-105265298 GCF_004010195.1 Chiloscyllium plagiosum | reverse complement strand
ATTTATGCACTTACATGCATTTCAAAACATCCAGCACTTCCTCCTCTGCTCCTTGGATGCTGCCTGAACTGCTGTGCTCTTCCAGCACCACTAATCCAGAATCTGGTTTCCAGCATCTGCAGTCATTGTTTTTACACCATTTTTCAAGATGTCGGCATCTATTTCCCTACATTCTATATCTTCTCTGTCCTTTTCCACAGTAAGTACTGATGCAAAATACTTGTTTAGTATCTCCCCTATCTCCTGCGGCTGCACACAAAGGCCACCTTGCTGATCTTTGAGAGCCCCTATTTTCTCCCTAATTACCTTTTTGTCCTTAATATATTTGTAAAACCTCTTTGGATTCCCCTTAATTCTATTTGCCAAAGCTATCTCATATCCCCTTTTTGCCCTCCTGATTTTTCTCTTAAGTATACTCCTACTGCCTTTATACTCTTCTACAGATTCACTCGATCTATCCTGTCTATACCTGACATATGCTTCCCTCTTTTTCTTAACCAAAACCTCAATTTCTTTAGTCATCCAGCATTCACTAGACCTACCAGCCTTTCCTTCCACCCTGACAGGTATATACTTTCTGTAGACTGTCAGTATCTCATTTTTGAAGGCTTCCCATTTTCCAGCTGTCCCTTTACCTGTGAACATCTGCCCCCAAACAGCTTTTGAAAGTCCTTGCCTGATACTGTGAAAATTGGCCTTCCTCCAATTTAGAACTTCAACTTTTAGATCTGGTCTACCCTTTTCCATCGCTATTTTAAAACTAATTGAATTATGGTCGCTGGCCCCAAAGTAGGTCAAGAGTATCTTCCCAAGAGCAGGTCAGGTTTTACACCTTCTGTTGTAGGTACATCCACATACTGAATCAGAAAATGTTCTTGTGCACACTTAACAAATTCCTCTCCATCTGAACCATTAACACTATGGCAGTCCCAGTCTATGTTTGGAAAGTAAAGATCCCCTCCCACAACCACCCTATTATTCTTACAAATAGCTGAGATCTCCTTACAAATTTGTTTCTCAATTTTCCTCTGACTGTTAGGAGGTCTATAATACAACCCCAATAAGGTGATCAGCCCTTTCTTATTTCTCAGTTCCACCCAAATAACTTTCCTGGATGGATTTCCGGGAATATCCTCCCTCAATACATTTGTAATGCTATCCCTTATCAAAATCACCACTCCCCCTCCTCTCTTGCCTTCTTTTCTATCCTTCCTGTAGCATTTGTATCCTGGAACACTAAGCTGCCATCCCTGAGCCACATTTCTGTAATTGCTATGATATCCCAGTCCCATGTTCCTAACCATGCCCTGAGTTCATCTGCCTTCCCTTTTAGGCCTCTTGCATTGAAATAAATGCAGTTTAATTTATCAGTCCCATCTTGTTCTCTGCTTTGTCCCTGCTTGCCCTGACCGTTTGACTTGCCTTTGTACTCAACTGTACCAGTCTCAGATTGATCTCTTTCCTCACTACGTACCTGGGTCTCACCCCCATACCTTAGCAGGTTAAGTCCTCCTGAGCAACTCTAGCAAATGTCCTTGCCAGTACATTAGTCCCCTTCTAATTTAGGTGCAATCTGTCTCTCTTGTACAGGTCACTTCTACCCCAAAACAGCTTCCAATGATCCAAAAACGTGAATCCTTCTCCCATACACCAGTTCCTCAACAATGCATTTATCTGCTCTATCCTCTTATTCCTGCCCTCACTAGCTCGTAGCACCGGGAGTAATTCGGACATTATTACTTTTGAGGACCTTCTTCCTAAATTCCTGCCTATCTCTCTGTAATCACCTTTCAGAATCTCAACCTTATCCCTTCCTATATCGTTGGTTCCAATGTGTACAATGACCTCCGGCTGGTCCCTCTCCCCATTGAGAACATTCTGCACCCTCTCTGAGACATCCTTGCTCCCGGCACCAGGGAAGCAACATACGACTCTGATTTTTCGCTGCCGGCCACAGAAACGTCTGTCTGTACTCGGACTAGAGAGTGGTGTGTTACTAAACTGGTGTTTTACATTCGCTCTTTTCTAATTTTTTGGGACCATCCCTGACTCCGATGATTCCTGAAAGATTACCACCTCCACAACCTCCTCAGCAATCAACAACTATTGTGCTGTAATTGTATTTTGGTGTCATCAAGTACTTTGCTGTATTGTTGCTGTGTGTCCAGTGGTCAACGAATTGTTCAGTTCATGTGGGCAATTGTTATTGCATGAGATCTTCCTTGAAATGAGATTCAGCACTTTCCCGCTGATTATCTACAGAAGAAGAGCTACCACATTAATGAAATACCCGGCAAAGACCCAGAATGGCTGGATGTGTTCCTCAAAGTGCTTCCTCTCTGTGAATAAACCTCTGATATTTTGCTAAAACTAAAATAAATATTTTGTGAAAGATTTCGAAGGAACTGAAGTATCACATGTTGATTCCTGGTTCAATCAGCAAGTGATCGCCAGAATAAGGTGGCTATATCCATGCTGCCTTGGTCTGCGTGGAATTTGGTCAGTAATTGAGGTCATAGCCTCATGTAACTGTTGACAGAAACAATGAAAGGAGAAAATTAGGTAAGAGATGTATTAAAACTGAAAGGTAGAACTTCAGAATCAGTTCAAATAAAGAGTTAATGCCCACGTACGTTATTGCACAGAGGGATGTGATATAACCTCATTAAGCATTTGGCTTTGAGCCTTACCACTCTGAAGTTTGATTGCTTTGGGTGAAGAACTTTTCTGGTTGCTTTGTGTTACAAACCCACTCATGAACAATTTCTCTGGCCAGTGTTTTAGTAAAATCATAACAGCTTTAGAATTCAGTTACAATTTGGCCAGAAATACGGCACAGGGGAAATCATCACGAATGCATTTATAATGTTGCTACTTAAATTGATTCCCGTGTTCAGATATTGCTTCTGAACAATGGGACTTGGGATTAAGGGATAGATCTGAGCACAATGAGTATTCAACATTGTCTAAATTCGATGGCCTCTATCCTCTCCCTCACAAATTTCTATACACCCATTATCCCCAAAATTGGCCAAGTTCCACTTCTTCATTTGTTACTTGTCAGCAACATTCCTTTGTACCTGTTTTTAAATCCCTCCACAGCCTCACTGCTCCCTATCTCTACTACCTCCTCCAGCCCCAAACCCATCCAAGGTCTTTGCACTCCATTAATTCAGGCCTTTCACTTTGCCATTTCAACAATGTCTTGAATTATAGAATGAATCACAAAAATCCAAAAACTGGTTAAACATGAAAGAGGTCAATTGGACCACCATTGAGTAATTCAGCCAGTCCTACTCCACTTCTTACCTCATCCGTAAATTATTCTGTTCTGTAAATTATTCCCTTCAGGCTTTTTTTTATTCAACTACTTTTTAAAAGTCACAGTTGAACCTGCCTCAGTTATTCCTTCAGACAGTGCATTCCAAATTGTAACGGCTGGCTGAGTAAAATATGACTTCAGTTCTATCAACAATCACTTTAAGTCTGTTCCTACTGGTTCATGACATCATGTTTTAAGCTCTTAAGAGTGTTTAAAGTCAATTGTGTCATTATTATCATAAGAGCAAAGTACCATTACTATGTGAGGGTTCACACCCCATCCTCCTCATCTAACATTACTAGCCCATCTTTCTATTCCTGTCTCCTTCATGCACTTAACTAACCATGTCTTTACAGCATCAACTTGACTGTGGATTAATTGTGCTGTGGTTATTTGAACACACATCAGGAAACATTTTGGATGA
This sequence comes from Chiloscyllium plagiosum, assembly GCF_004010195.1. Classification (NCBI taxonomy): domain Eukaryota; kingdom Metazoa; phylum Chordata; class Chondrichthyes; order Orectolobiformes; family Hemiscylliidae; genus Chiloscyllium; species Chiloscyllium plagiosum. The sequence goes on along the minus strand of NC_057715.1, from coordinate 105,261,552 downwards.
ACATTAGCATGATTTACCCACTTTCAGCATTGTTTTTGTTTCAAATCAACCTGTTCAAAGACATTATTACACACAGCTGGAATAGGTGGGACTTGAACACAAGACTTTTGACTTGAAGGTAGGGACACAATCATTGTGTCACAGCAGCAGCAGCACTGAGTTTGGATGTCAGAGACCAGGCTTCCAAGGCAGGTCTTTCCCCTCCAGCTCCTTGAGGGCAGAAGAACTTCACTGACATGCTAAAGGCCAACCTGAAGAAATCCAACTTGGACTGGACCAGGTAGAGACAGAGACTCCCAATATTTTGAGACCCAACATGACAAAATGAACAGAGAAAGCGATAACAATGAAAGGGACAAACCATGGCCTAAAGTAATAATATACAACCAGACACCCAGCGTGACATCAAATGCCATAAAGTCTGCAGATTGAATTTGGCCTGAGCAGCTTTGGACTCTTTTATTTTTAAAACACATTCATGGGATGTGTGCATATCTGGCTAAACATCCCTAATTGCCCAGAGGGTAGTTAAGCATCAATCACATTGCTGTGGGTCTGAATTCACACATAGGCCAGAATAGGTAAGGAGGACAGTCTCCTTCCCCAAAGACCACTAATGAACCAGATGGGTTTTTCCTGGCAATCATGGTCATCATTAAACATTTAATCCCAGATTCTTTATTGAATTTAAATTCAACCATTTACTACAGTGGGATTTGAACCCTGGCCCCAGTTTCTGGATCAATAGTCTAGCGATAATAACACTAGGCTATTGCCTCCCCATAGATGGAAACCATCCTCACCTGCTAGAGATAGTAAACAATAATGTAATACACTCTACAGCTGCTGAACCAAGTCCTCAAATATGATGCCTTCCATAGCTGGTTATCTCACTGATTGTCAATGTCTTGATTAGGACAAGGGGAAAACACTACCGGAGTGCAACGTGGAGACCAGTCATAAATAGCAGCCCCCCAGGAATCAGCAAATCCACCGGAAGAGGGAAGATAAAAGGAGACAGCTAATTGAGAACATACACAGGTCGCTTTCCTGTAACGCACGTTTCATAAACACGATTTGGCTGTAACGTGATTTGTGAATTGCGGATCTTTTCTTATAAAGGGAACTCCCATTCGCTGTTATGTAATTCCATCCCTTGTATTACCAGCCGGCTGTGATTTATTCTACTGGTGCATCTATTGCAACAGGTTGTCATCTGTTTGTGCGTATTCTTTTGTTTCTATCTGCAACTAAGGTAGGGGAAGTGAATATTAGAATATTTTGCTGGAATGCTTGCTGAGATTGTGCATGGAGTTGGAGTGTGGGATCTGAGGAGTTGAAAGAGGGCGAGAGAGATAGAAAGTGAAAGAAGCTGCAAATATAGTGATGTCCAGTGAGTGTTGAAGACTAAGCGGAGCCTTTTGTTAAGCAGAGGCTCAGTTGCTGGCTATCTGAAGCTTCAACACATGATGACTTTACAAGAGTGTGTGGACGTGTTTTGAAGGGGGGAGATGTGAAACTAGGGATGGACCATTGGTGATCGCCATCTCTCCCCACCCCAGCCATCCCCGATTTATGCCTGATCCAAGTTCACCCAGTCTCCATTTGAAAGCGGGGTAGGGAAGGATCTGAGAGTCTTGGCCCCTCTTTCTCTCTGAAACCCGAGATCCATCAAAACCTCTAGCCATTCAGAGCATTCCAGCCTTTTAGCCACCCCTCAAAAAAAAAGAGATTTTACTTACGCCAAAAAGAACCTTCCAGAAGTTTCCCAAAGTTTATTGGCAGAGAGCCAGGTTCTGGATAAACTCCACTCTATAAGGAGCCAGGAATCCAGATACATTGGGAAATTTCACTTGTAACAACTTGGCATTTCTGTAACCGACCAGAAATGGACAGGTTCGCTAAACGGAGTCTCTAACCCTGTTTTTCCCACAGGACCCACTACTTCCATTGCACGATTTTATATAACACGATGTCGCATGGGATCACAACTTCGGTGTTACAGGAGAACTACGTGTATATAAAATGTTGAAATGACTATCAATGATTGATTTTTGAGAAGAAGAAATCAACACTTACTTTAAAATGATGTTTCAGAAGTATAATGGCACAGGCTTTCATGTCATATTCTTTTATTCTTTCATGGGATGTGGGTGTCATGCGATGCATGTCCCTAATTGTCTTCATAGAATCACTACAGTGAGGAAGCCGGCCATTCACCCCATCAAGTCCACACTGATCCTCCAAAAAGCATCCTACCCAAATCCAAACTTATAAATTGCATTCCCTACAGCCAATCCACCGAGCTTGCACATCCCTACAATTTAGCATGGCCAATCCAACTAACCGGCACAATCTTTAGATTGTGGGAGGAAACCAGAGCACCTCCACACAGACACAGGAAAAATGTGTAAATTCCACACAGACACTGGCTGAGGGTGGGATTGAACCCAGGGTCTCTGATGCTGTGAGGCAACAGTGCTAATCACTGTGCCACCATCAGCCTTTGATCTGGACAATTCACTTGATCATTTCAGAAGGCAGTTAAGAGTCAGTCACATTGCTGTGGGTCTGGAGAAACCTGTAGTGCCCACCAGATGAGGATGGCAGATTTCCTGCCCGAAAGGACATGAATGGACCAGATGTGTTTTTATGACAATTGATGATAGTTTATGGTCCAAATTTTGTTAAGTGCATTTCGGTTCTGTTTTAAGTTGCATTTGCGGCTATCCTTGGGTCACCGTAAATTACAGACATATCAAATAAAGTGGAAGCCATGATCAGATCAATGTGTGGTGAATTAGGAGAAAAGTATCTGCAGCATGTTTCCAATGAGCATCTTGCCCACAGTGACAATCTGAATGTATCCGTCACAGCCTCATTGATCCTGTGGTCTGAAGCTTTCAGTTTGAAAGCTATGGATACAAGAATTGTAATGTGCAGTTAGTTAAAAGGTAAAATAGATTTAAAGCTGGAATCGGAGCATCTTTATTTGTGGCTCTCTCAATAAGACTCTCATTTCAGAGATGGAGGACTGTAGTTTCACGACTTAGTCATGAGATTTGAGCACAATATTACTGTTGGAAATGCCCTGATGAATTGCTGCATGGTCAAATATTTAAATCAAAGCCGCAGAATGTCTTTCCAAATGATGTTTTAGAGATCTCATTGTGCAATTTCAGATGAAACCGCAAGGTTTTCCTTGAAATAACTCCACATCAGCAAGACACCCTCTGCTTACACGTGCACAGCACATACACTGACCCAGTTAGTTCAGAACCGACTCCTGGAATGAACAGCATCCCTGTTCATCCTGCTTTTATCAACAATGAATCCTTGATTGTGATAGTTTAACCTCTTCAATCAAGGAACTCATATACTATGAAATCGATCTGGCTGATCTCATTCCAATCACTGCAATGCTTATTTCTTATTTTAACACCACATTCTCAAAGCCAGTTGTAGATGTGCAATAAAGACCTTGTCAGTGGCATCCACTTGCCATAAAAAATATTCCAAAAGAAAGGTGCTATATTAACTGGAAGTCTTTTCTCTTTTTAGTTTTAGGAATGAATTGCATATTTCCTTTTGTTTTGTTGAAGATTTATTCAAATTTGAATGTCTTCCTCCTGTTGTTGTGCTCATTTTACTTAAGAAAAGGGGGACTCACATATAAAACATATTCAGGACTAACTAGTCCTGATAGGTTTTCAAGGAAAAGCAGATTATCCACAAACCAGAAACAAAGGTAAAATCCTGCAGCTGCTGAAATTCTCAATTCAAAGCAGAAAATACTGGAAATACCCAGCAGGTCAGGAAGTGTCTGTGGAGAGACAAACAGAGCTCACACATCACAAATGTGAAACATGACTGTTTCGCTCCCTGTTGTTGCTGTCAGACACACTGAGAGTTTTCAGTATTTTTCATTTTACTTCAGAACCAAAAAGCTGGAGTTATCCAAACTCTTCTCAGTTTGGATCATGATGCTCTGATTTCTGGTCCTATTAAAGTCAAGCTGATTGTCTTTAGGTCCAAAAGGACTTCATCGACGGTATTCCTGATTGCTCTTCATGTGGTTAATGAGCTGATGATACTTGGCACATAGTGGCAGTAAAAATTGACATATTCTCATACAAATTCGCTCCAATTTATTTATGAATAAAATACCATCACTTGGCACCGCAGAATATGCGCTCATCAAGACAATTTGCAAAATAATAACGCTTTGCTCATTTTCCTAGCTCACTCTTCCCAGTCAGTATAAACAAGTGGTTCCCCTTTACATTGGTATTCTTGCCAATTGTTTCAGTGAAAGCTTCAACCAAAAAAAAATATTCTTTAAGATCTATAATGCCTCTACATCAATCTGTTCTAATCATTAACTATTTTGTGTAAACTGAAGGGGATTAACAATCAACTTTTCTAAATGAAATAAACATTGTTTTGGACGAGATCAGACTCCCTCAAAATATATTACAGAGGTAGCTTAGGCCCTAACTTTTTCTTATTTTAAAGGTAGATGTGTGGTGCTGTGTTCCAGGCGTAATTTGATTGGTCAAGCTACATGACGTTATGTAAAACACAATTTATTCAAGCACTATAGCTAAAGTACAATAAAAGAAAGAGAAATAACTTAACTCTATGGAAAACGTAATAGAATAATAGATTATTTTACTGCTAAACATCAACTGTTCCAATACAATAACATCCCTTAAACACACTCGTGGCACAAAGGCAAATTCACAAAACAGATCGTCTTTCATGCAGTTCTCCAATCCAGGAGGAAGGAACATCAAAAGACCTTTCTGAAAGAAACCTCAGAGAGACAGTGTAGTAGCTGAAGAGTTTTACTCCTTCCAACCCTGCTGAATCCCCAGCAACAATTACCAAAAGTTAAACATAAAATCCTTGGTTCCGTGTTTGGGAGTTTGATCACACTCATTCAGGCTGCTTCTACTGTTCCAGCTTTCAAGAAAAGTACCCAAGGCTTCACAAGTTGTTTATCTTCTCATAAACTGCTCTGCATCTGTCCTCCAATCTATCTCTCTAAAAGAAACCAGGACAAAACACTTGTCTGTTAAAGACACAGCATTATCACAGCACCTTTAATAACAGAAGCAGAAACTGCTGGTGAAGCTCAGTAGTTCTGGCAGCATCTGTGAGGAGAAAATAGAGTTAATATTTCAATTCCGATCATTCTTTATTGGTGATTCTTCAAAATCCCATGATTATTCGCCCCTGTACTAAAAGTCTCTCTCTGTCTATCTCGTGTATGCCCTCAGAACCTTGTGTATTTCAATCAGATACTCCCCTCAGTCTTCTCTATCTATGGAAACAACCCCAGCCCGTGTAAACCATCTTCAAAGCTGAATCAATTCTGCTCAAGTAACATCCTGGTGAACCCATTCTGCATCCTCTCTCGTACAATCACATCCTTCCTATTGAGTGGTATCCAGAAGAGCATGCAGTACTCCAGTTGTGATCTAACTGACTTTATGTACAGTTCCACCATAACCTCCTACACTTCTACTCAATACCTTGATTAATAAAAGCAAGTATCCCATGTGCCTTCTGATGAATTATGCCTCCATCTTGGGGATTTGACTTTACCGTTCTCAGTGAGGAGTTGGCATGCTTTACTAGTTTTGTGTGTCTAGCATACAGTATCACACTCAATGTTGCTAATGTTGCAACACTTGATGGTAATGCTGGTGGTGTTGCAATGTGTATTTATGATGCTGTTGTAATCTCACTGGGTAGCTTTGGAGCTGTTGATCTTTTCTGCATTTCCAGCTCATCTTGTGAGTCGTATATCAAGCCTACTCTTATTTCAGTCTCAATGAGATGGAGTTTCAACTTCAGCACCAACATTTGGTGGGTGCCAAGCTTTCATGATTGGATCCTCTGTCTATACCACGCAACCAAGGGCATTTTTTTTCCTCTTTACTCTTTCATGAGATGTGAGCGTCACTGACCAGACCAGCACTTGTTATCCACCCCTAATTGTCCTTGAACAGAGAGACGTGTTCGGTCATTGTCAGACAAGTGAAGTGTCCACCATATTACTGTGGATCATGCATGGGCCAGACCCGGTAAGGATGGCAAATTTCCTTATCTAAGCAGCATTCATGAGCTAAAAGGCTGCACACTGACAATTGATGATGTGATCGTGGTCACCATTACTGTGACAGGTTAATTCTAGATTAATTAACTGAATTCAAAATTCACCAATTGTCCTGGTGGGATTTGAAACCAGCATTCCAAAGCAGGAACCTCTATGTTATGAGTCCAATGACATTGGCACCACACCATTGTCTACGCAAATTTGGCATGCTTGTTGAAGTGTTGACTTTTTTGGACCTGCATATCCGTGAGTCTTACCTTCTTCTGGCCACTTGGAGAGAGTATCTTACTTTACAGAATTGCCTTATACTTTCTGCTATTGAATAGCTTTGCAACTGATATCCTTGAAAAGTGAAGATCAGAATTATGATACACGTTCCTCTTGGGTCATGTGGTGATGATTTTGAACCCATGCTGTCCAGAAAATTCTTAAATTGTTTGGAGTTGAACTGTGTTCCAGTGAATAATAATTTTAGAAAGGTAAACAAGCTATTAATGACTTACAATGTTTCAAAAGTTTTTTTTTAGTTTAGAAATAAAGGTTTATGATTGGAACAGCAAAAGAGGCATTTTTGTTTAAAGACATAGGGATGTCATGTTGCTATATTATTCATACAAAGAAGAGCTAATTTTTTTTATGAATATGCACATCAAGTGCCACACATTATTGCTGTATCTGGTCATGTGCTGAATCATAAATGTATCAGGTGAAAGTGAGGACTGCAGATGCTGGGGATTAGAGTCAAGATTAGAGTGGTGCTGGAAAAGCACAGCAGGTCAGGCAGCATCAGAGGAGCAGGAAAACCAACATTTCAGGCAGGAACCCTTCATCAGGATTGAGGCTGGGACCCTCCGGGGTGGAGAGATAAATGGCAGGAGAGTGGGGCTGGGGAGAAGGTAGTTGAGAGTGCAATAGATGGATGAAGGTGGGGGTAAAGGTGATAGGTCAGATAGGATGGTGGACCGGATAGGTGGGAAGGAAGATTGACAGGTAGGATTGGTCATGAGGATGGTGCTGAGCTAGAAATTTGGAACTGGAGTAAGGTGGGGGGAGGAGAAATGAGGAAACTGGTGAAGTCCACATTGATGCTCTGGGGTTGAAAGGTTCCAAGGCAGAAGATGAGGCGTTCTTCCTCCAGGCATCGGATGGTGAGGGATTGGCGGTGGAGGAGGCCCAGGACCTGCATGTCCTCAGCAGAATGGGTGGGGGAGTTGAAATGTTCGGCCACAGGGCACTGGGGTTGATTGGTGCGGGTATCCCAGAGATGTTCCCTGAACCACTCTGCGAGAAGCCATCCGGTGTCCCCAATGTAAAGGAGACCACATTGGAAGCATTGGATGCAATAAATGACATTTGTGGAAATGCAGGTAAAACTTTGATTGATGCGGAAGGCTCCTTTGACGCCTTGGATGGAGGTGAAGGGGGAGGTAGGGACACAAATTTTGCAATCCCTGTCGTGGCAGGCGAAGGTGACAAAAGGGGAGGGTGGGTTGTTGGGGAGCATGTAGCTGACCAGGTAGTCACAGAGGGAACAGTCTTTGTGGAAAGTGCAAAGGGATGGGGAGGGAAATATATCCATGGTGGTGGGGTCCGTTTGTAGGTGGCAGAAATGTCGGCGGATGATGCGGTTTATGCAGAGGTTTGTGGGGTGGAAGGTGACATTCAATCAGTCTACCAGCCACATGGAAAACAATTAGAAATATACAGAGGAACCTTGATTATCCGAATACCAATTATCCGAAAGTCGGATGATCCAAAGGAATCTCAAGGTCCCGATAGAAACATTACATCAAAGACGTGTTTCCAACAGCGATCATGTCTTTTGTTTACAGAGATTAAAAAGGCACCGTCTCCAAATGACTGACCTCCCTCCCTCTCTCTCTCCCACACTTTCGCTGGGGTTCTACACGGGGGTGTACCTTAACCCCCCCGTTCCCAGGAATTATCTCTTCAACATTGTCCTGTGCAGGGCAAACCTGGAACCTGTCAAAAGTTTGCAGTAAAAAGTTGTGTGTGTGGCTGTGTCTGTGCGTTATTTGGAGACTTACCCCACAAAGGCAGCTGCAGCAGCAGCAGTCTTATTGTTGGTGTACAGTCCAGATGCCCCAGAGAGGGGGTGGGGTGGACGGGAGGGGTGGCGGTGGGCTGTGGGGGAGGTGTTGCACGGGGTTGGGGGTGGGGCCTCGCGCACTGTGTGCTGCCTTGTCTCCTGAACGGGGAGCAGATTTTAAAAACTCTGATCCCCAGAGAAAAGGCATTCAATCGATTTTCCAAATAATCGATTATCCGAACGAAATAGTGCCCGCCCATCTCGTTTGGATAATCGAGTTTTCACTGTACATGGTGACACACCATTATTGAGTATAAATTTTGGTAATTTCAAACATACAGGAACCAGCAGACAAAACATAGCAAGGCAATGTTTGAACTATCAGGGCAATGGAAAATACAGGGGTGGGAACACAAATGGTTGGATTAAACTTCTTTGTTCATAGACATCCTTGAAAGTCTTTGACTGTCATAAGACATTGGGAATAAGAAGGAGTACTTCCATTCCGCCCAGTCACTAAAGGGTATATAAGGAAAGAGGAGATGAAGTTAACTCAAAGCCACAAAAGGAAATCCTGAAATCTAGTTTCAAAATGCTGCCATGATCTTCAGGATGGTATGGTCAGATTATAATATTCAACATCAGGTTTGTATAAAGTCAAGAAACCATAAAAGCTTCAGGGAAATACCTTTCTGCTACTAATGTTTTCAATGAGAACCCCATTAACATTTTAAGCTTCACTTCAAACAGCTATTCCAACATTTTAAACATTTTGATTTTAAGAAAAAAAGCCTTCCCTATCTGGAGGAAAACTCGAATGACACAGGGTATAATCTCAACAATTCGGAATCCATACAATAGACAGATAAAGACATCAGCCAGTGATTCACAACACTGAGGCCCACTCAGGGATATACAGACATATTCTCTTCACTCCTGCAGTCTGCCAGAACTCACGAGGAAATTAGCCTAATATCAAATCGAAAGTGTGTCTGCCTGGAAATCGTTTTGCTCTTTGGTTGTTTGTCTCTTGAGTGTCTATCATTCTCACAGTTCGACATCCTTCCAATTCTTCTCCTGCTCACCTCGCCACACTTTCAATTTGTCTCTCCTGTCTCATTGTTTGCTTAACGCAAATAAAGGCAAAATACTGCAGATGCTGAAAATTTGAAATAAAAATAGAGAATGCTAGATGAACTGAGCAGATCTAGCAGCATCTGTTGAGGGAGAAACACTTACTATTTCGGGTCTGATACGATTCTTCTTTAGCTCTGATAATATCAGACTTGAAAATATAGCTCGGTTTCTCTCGCCACAGATGTTGCTAAACCTGCTGGGGTTCTCCGACAAAGTTTTGTTTTTATTGTTTCGCATAACTCTCTTCTCTCAGCAACAACTAGCATTTATCTGGGTTCTTTATGTCGTAACATGTCCCCTTGTAATCCTAAGGCCTCAGACTCTCCAGCCTGGCAAATAAATTGCAGCAGCTTCTGAAAAGGTACTGATCCTGCACCAAAAGCAGATAGGGTTAAGTCTTGATCAAAATTCAGTTAGAGTTTTGGCTACATCATTGAAAAGTAGGTACCCTTTCAACATTGGGTGGCATGGTGGCTCAGTGGTTAGCACTGCCGCCTCACAGCACCAATGACCCACGTTTGATTCCAGCCTCGGGTGACTGCCTGTGTGGAATTTGCACATCCTCCCCATGTCTGCTTGGGTTTCTTCTGGGTCTCTGGTTTCCTCCCACAGTCCAAAGTTGTGCAGGTTAAGTGGATTGTCCATGCTAAATTGACCACAATGTTGAGGGATGTGTCGGTTTGGTAGATTAGCCATGGTAAATGAGGGAATAGGGTGGGCCTGGATAGGATGCTCCTCAGAAGGCCAGTGTGGATTTGATGGGCCTAATGGCCTGCTTCCCCACTGCAGGGATTCTTTGATTGCCTAGAGGGTCAATGGAGAAATGGGCCTCAAATTCAAGTATTGACTAATAAATGCCATCATACCATTTTAATCAACCACCCAGCCTAGACATCCAATGCATAAGTAATAATGGTACACCCCTCCCAGTCAGCCTTGCAAAACCCTCCATACTAAAATCAAAGTGAAACCAATAGCTGCACTGAACATGGATTTCTAGAAGGAATTTGATAGGATACCACATCCAAGGTTGTTGAAGACGATAAGATCTTATTGTGTAGGGAGTGGCATATTAGCTTCAAGATTACTTAGTTAACAGGAAACAGACAGTAGACAGAAATGGGTAATTTTCCACTTGCGCTATGCTGCCAAGTGGTGTGCTGCAGAGAATGATGGTGGGGCCTCAATTTCTGATGATTTATAAATAATAGGATGAAAGGTCCTAAAGCACCTAAATTTGCAGATTACACATAAATAGATAGGAAAGTAAGTTTCAAGGAGAACATAAAGAGGCTACGAAGGAAGATAGATAGGGAGAAATTAAGTGAGTGGGCAACAATCTGATAACTCAGATATAATGTAGGAAAATGTGTAACCATCAATTTTGGCAGGAAAAATTTCCAAAAAGAACACATATGATCTAAATGATGAGACATAACAAAGCTCTGAGATGCAAAGGAATCTGGGAGTCCTCATGCATACATTATGAAAGGGATTATACTGATGCAAGTAATTAGGAAAGTTAATCGAATGATATCATTTCTTGTGAAGGAATTAAATACACAAGTAGGAAGGTTGTGGTTTAACTATTTAGTGCACTGGTGGGACCACAACTGGGGCACTTTGTAAAATCATGGTCACTCAGGAATAATTCAAGAAACCTGAAAGAAAAGGAACATTGTTCGTTACTGAACACCAAAACAGTGCTACAACTCATGGTGCACAGACTAGTGCCAACCGAGGACAGTCAGTTCTGCAGACCCATTCCCCCTGAGTCTGCTTTATTTTGTATTTTTCTTTCTTTCTTTTAACATCCAGAAGTGTTCAGACGCATAACAGAACATTTTTTTTCCCTCACCACCAAATCACTGGGACTTTTTTTCACTATTAACCACTCCCACTGAAACAGCCATGCAGCCAATTGGACGTTTACATGCAAAGCTTGCTCCAGGCAACGCAAGCTGTCAGAAGTGAGGAGGAGGTAGGGACTGGGTCTGCTTTCTCTTTTAATTTTATGGTGCTGCAGAAGCGGGCAGGAGAATGACTTGTTGTTGCAGACCCCCTTCTGTTCCGTTTGCCGGAGAAAGGTACCTCATTATGTTGACAGACTGAGGCTAATTCTGCACATCTGCATCATTAGGTTTCAGTTTCCCAAACAGCAGCATTTTTAATATTTCCTCGTCACGGACTTCCTGGTTCCATTGAAAGGTAATGCTGTCTGAAACATTTCTTGACTCTTATCGCCAATGTAACAGAGTCTTAGAGTTGTCCTACACTGACACAGACCCTTCGGTCCAATGTGTCCATGCCAACGAGATATCCTAAACTGATTTAGTCCCAGTTATCAGCATTTGGGTCATATCCGTCTAAACTGTTCCCATCCAGATGCCTTTTAAATGTTGTAATTGGCCTAGCCTCCACCAGTTCCTCTGGCAGTTCGTTCCATACACACACCACCTTCTGCCTGAAAAAGTTGCCCCTTAGGTCCTCCTTAAATCTTTCTACTCTCACCTTAAACCTCTGCGCTCTTGATTTGTACTCCCCCATCCTAGGAGAAAGACCTTGGTTATTCATCCTATCCATGTCCCTTTTTGATTTTGTAAATCTCTATAAGGTTACACCAATGCTCCAGAGAAGAAAACCCCAGCCTATTCAGCGCCTTCATATAGCTCAAACCCTTCAATAATTCAGGAAGTCTGACTGGAAAGGGACATAATTTATTGTTGAACACCAAAATAGAGCGACTTACTCGTGGCATACATAGGCTAGTCCAAGCCTGGGACAGGCACTCTGCTGACTGAGTCTGCCTTCTAAAATGACGTTATTAACTTATTTTTCTAATCAACCTGTTTAGATAATGCTTCTGGATCAGGTGGGATTTGAACCTGGGCTTCCCAGACCAGGGGTAGGGGCACTACCACTGTGCCATAAGAGTGCCAATGAGTCTGCTTTATAAAGGGCTCAGGTGATGAGTTCCATCTGGCCAAGCCATTACCCATTACTATGAGAACTCATTCCACAAGCTCCATGGGGAGATGAATTAGTGATTCCCCATAGGCCCAGTAGGGATGATCACAGTCGCCTTACTTAATCCCTGGAATGAATGTGATGTCTTATGAGGGAAGATTGGACATGCTAGGGTTGTATCCACTGGAGTATCCACATGATGGCTCAATTTTAAAAAACAATGTTGAGGAATCTTGCAGGATGCATGTGGAAGTCTGTTTTCATCAAGAACTTGGAAATAAGAGTTACTGTTTCAAAATAAGGGATAGTCCAATTCAGGTAGAATTGAGGAGAATATTTTTTTCTCACTGAGGGTGTTGAATTTTTGAAGCAATGGTGTGGAGCAGAATCCTTGGATATTTCTGAAGTAGAGATAGTTAAATTTCTGATAAACAAGGGGTGAAAATATAACAGGGAGTAAGTAGGTAGGTGTGTGGAGTACTCAGATCAACTTCATCTCATAGAATGGCAAAGTAGGCTTGAAGGGCTAAATGGCCTACCCCTGCTCCCAATTCATTTATATCTTTACATGTCTCTAAGGAATTATGCCAATGCTAAAAGCAAAAAACTGCAGATCCTGGAAACCACAAATAAAAGCAGAAAATGCTTGAGAAACTCAACAATGGAGCAGTGCTGGAGAGAGAAACAGAGATAATGGGTTGAATCCAATGTGATTCTTCTGAAAACGTTCTAACTCCTGGAAGAATCATAAAACGTTAACACTGTCTCTCCCTCCACAGATGCTGCTGGAACTGCTCAGTTTCTCCAGAACTTTCCGTTTTCATTTTTGTTCCACATATTCATCAGGCCTAGTATCATTGCAAACCATTCCTTTGAACCAGATTCTTCAGTATCTCAGATGAGGGCTTTGTATGATGGGGAAAGGTTAAGCAGGTTCAGTTTATTGTTATAATCATGGCAAACATGGACTATTGTTATGAAATGTAGAAGTGCACTGCACCTTTAACAGAGTGAAGGACTTGGCAAGCACACCAAGTGCTAGAGACCTTATAATATAACATTTGGTTCAGAACAGATAGCATTGGCTGAGTTGCTATGAGACTAAAAACAAATTTGAATTCGGCCAATCAGTTTAAATTATACCCCAAAAATATCAAATTCCAATCAAGTTTGAATTGAGTATATTGACAATCTTAAAAGCCAATGACACAATCCGATGCTTTATGGGTATAAGACCGGGGAGGATTAGACAGTTGAGAGGAGAACTGCCAAGCCAACATTTGGAGACTGCCCAAAAATAGCTCTTTTAAAGGTACCTTTATTGATCAGTAACCTGTGAAGCAGAATCCCCAAGAAGAAGAAAAGAAGACAGGAATACAGAGAAGAACCTTTATCAGACTAGTATTGTAGAAGGAGAAGGTAAAAGATAGGTTAGAGGAAGGAGTTGTAAATTATTGTTAGTTAATTATCCTAGTTATCCTTGAACTTTTACAGATTACTGCACTGGATAAATCTTTTCTATGTTGCTGGGTTAAATTGAGCAGGAGGATTTACCAGGTGTCATAACACTATCAACAACATCCATCACTTATTTTTATACCCAAGACCTTCATAAACTGAACTTAAAGAGGCCAAAAACTGCCCTGAAATGATTGCTGTGACATAGACTGAGGCACATCCAGGGAATCCATATCGTAAATAGTAAACCAGCCGCATTGAAAATATTGTTTCATTCAAAGACAGTGAAACCAGATAAGTAACTCAGCACAAAGAAATTTTTCTCTCCTGTTTACTTCACACTTAACTGAGAGAACCATTCCTGATGAGGGGTTTTTGCTCGAAATGTCGACTCTCCTGCTCCTTGGTTACTGCCTGACCTGCTGTGCTTTTCCAGCATCTACAGTCCTCACTTTCACCTGAGAGGACAGAATAAAAGGATATCAATTTAGATCAGAGATGAGGAGAAATTTCTTTTCTCAGAGGGTTGTCAGTCTTTGGAATTCCTGGCCACCAAAGCACTGTGGAGGCAGCCCTTGTGCATACTTAAGGCTGGGACTTGATTTGATTTGACTTATTATTATGACCTGCCTGACATAAATTTAAAAATATTAATTTGCATACTATCCAAACAAATCATATCTTACATAAGTACATCAGGGCAATAGAACAGAACGCAGAAGAAAGTACTATAGCTACAGAGAAGGGCAGAGAAAGATCAACTCAAACATATGAGACGTTCCTCCATAAGTGTGATAACAGCAGGGAAGAAGTGTTTCAAACGTTTGTATTTTCTGCCCAGTGGGGAGGCTGGAAGAGTGTATAACTGAGGTGGGAGAGGTCTTTGTATTCCCTGAGCAGCAGGAATTATCAATGGAATCAGTTGTAGGAAGGCTGATTTGTGTGATGGACTAGGCTGCATTCACAACTCTCTATAATTACTTGATGGATTGATTTTAATCAGTCAGGGAATCAAAGGAGGCGAAGGCTGATTAGTATTATTGCTAGACTACTAGTCCAAAAACTCAGCTAATGGTTGATTCCCACTATGGCAGATCATGGAATCTGAATTGTTTTTTTTATAAAATCTGATTGTAAAACCATTGATAATTGTCAGGAAAACCCATCTAGTGAGAGAAAGTTGCCATCCTTACCTGGTCTGGCCTCAGACCCACAGCAATGTGGTTGACTCTTAACTGCCCTGTGAAATGGCCTAGCAAGCCATTCAGTTGTATCTGTCACTACAAAGTCTCAAAGAAATGAAATCTGATGGATCACATTGCATTGACCTAGGCACCAGAAAAGACAACTTCAGAAACAGCCCTGTTTACCCTCAAAGTCTTCCTTCCTAAAATCTGGTGCCAAAGTTGGGAGAGCTATCTCACAGACGAGTTAAACAATAGCTTGACATAATCAGACTAATAGAATCATACCTGACAGACAGTGTTGAAGACACCATCATTACCATCCCTGGCTATGTCCTGTCCCACTGGCAGGATAGACCCAGCAGAGGTGGCAGGATGTTGGTACATATTTGGGAATGAGTTGCCTATGGAATCCTCAACATTGATTCCGGATCCCATGAAGTCTGAAAGCTCCAGGTTAAACATGGGCAAGGAAACCTCCTGCTGGTTACCACATACCGCTGATGAATTGGTACTCCTCCATATAGAACAACTTTTGGAGGAAGCACTGAGGGTAACAAGGATGCAAAATATACTCTGGGTAGGCAGATTCCATGATCTGCCATAGTGGAAATCAACCATTAGCTGAGTTTCTGGACTAGTAGTCTAGCAATAATACTCAGGAGCAACCCTACTGTTTGAGCTGGTCAGATTCTAAAGGACTGGATCTGTGGCAGGTAGTGAGGAAACCAACAAGATGGAAAATTATATCAGATATTACCTGTACCAATCCCCTGGCTGCATGTGCATCTGTCCATGACAGTATCAGTAAGAGTGACCACCGCACCGTCCTTGTGGAGACTAAGCCCTGCCTTCACATTGAGAATACCTTCCATCATATTATGTGGCACTATCACCATGTTAAATGGGATAGACTTTGAATAGATCGAGTAACTCAAGACTGAGAATACAGGAGGAACTGTGGACCGTCAACAACAGCAGAGTTGTACTTCAGCACAATCTGTAACCTCATGGCCGGGCATATTCCCCACTTAACCATCAATATCAAGCCAGGAGATCAACCCTTGTTCAGTGGAGAGTGGAAGTGGGCATGTCAGGAGCAACACCAGACATATCTAAAAATGAGGTGTCAGCCTGGTGAAGCCACCAAACAGCATAAGCAGCAAGTGATAGTCAGAGCTAAGCCATGCCACAACCGACATTGGTGGTTGAGCTGATTGAAATTTATAAGATTCTGAAAGGGTTTGACAAGGTGGATGCAAAGAAGATGTTTCCCTTTGAGGAGGAATCTCATGGTTTAAAAAAAGGCCTCCCATTTAGGATAAGAGATTCTTTCTAATACTTTAATAGGAATTTTGTGATGGGATCACTTTGAATAGTTCATCATTCCAATTGAAAACATCTATGTGACTTCTTGGAACTTTTGTGCCCTCTAATTTTTCCTGCTGCTGTATACTATATAACCTCTGGGGTCTATATGCAGCAGAATCTCTGGAACCGTTAGTCAATGTGTCTCTATTCCAATCAGCATGTGCAAACTCTTCTCTTGCTTAGAGGGAATATTGCTCAGAACAGTGAAATCTCATTTGGCCCAATTTGCCACTCCACTTTTCAGAGATCAATTGCTTCTTCCTGCCACTCAATATACTACTTCCTACTTCTCTCTACTGAGATCACTTTAATCCCCAGAAATACACAAAGTTACCTCTTGCTTTTATGCACATTGTCTCCCTCAATTGTCTTGGGTAATGATTTATTCCTCTTGTCAGGTTTTTAAACACAAATGTTTATTGGACTACGCTTCTCACAGTTAACTTCCTAACAAATAGAACTTAATTGGTTGTGAACCACGATGGCTCAGTAGGTAGAATTGCTACCTCACAGTGCTAGGAGACTGGGTTCCATTCCAGCCTTGGGTGACTGTGTGGAGTTTGCATGTTTTCCCTGTGTCCGTGTAGGCTTCTCTCACAATCCAATCATGCGCAGGTTAGGTGAATTGGCCATGCTAAATTGCCCATAGTGTTCAGGGATGTGTAGGTTAGGTGCCTTAGTCAGGGACAAATATAAGGTAGGGGAATGGGTCTGGGTGGGCTACTGTTCAGAGGTTTGGTTTGGGCTGAAGGGCCTGTTTCCTCACTGTAGGGTTATTAATTCCAATTCCAAACAATTTGGGACATTCTGAGAGGAACCATGTAAATACATATCTGTCTCTTAACCAATGATTACATATATAATGTTGGGAAAGGCAACAGGACAACTCAAACAACTGAGGGAGTAGAGAAGAGGACGTAACTTGTGCCACAGATCCTTTGAGGTCTTATTGCTTGGGATTTTTTATATCCGCTTGAGAGAGAATCTCTTGTGGGGGGGGGGGGGGGGTGGTGTAGGAGCCTAAGGTGCTATTTTGAAGGGAGTTTTGTCTGGTGTCATGTTAAATATTTAATTATTTCAAATCAACCTCTTCAAGTGTGTTGCTAAAGTAGATGAGACTTGAACCCAGGCCCTCTAGCCCAGATTGATTGGCACTACCACTGCACTACAAGAGCTCTCTGTCAAATATGTATATTTTTCCTAATCAACCTGTTCAGAGATATCATTACACCTCTCTGGAACAGGTGAGACTTGAAATTGGGTCTCCTGGCTCAGTGGTTAGGACACTACTAGTGCGCCACAGGAGCCACATCCCATTACTGTTGAATTTTATTTCTTTTTATTTTTCAATCCAGAAATGCAAATGCACAATTGGATGACTTTTCCCACCACTTAATTACCTGCTGTAAATTTTACTTATTAATCACCACCATTAACTCACCCATGTGCCCAATCATTCAATTTATGTGCAAAGACCATTAAAGTCAGCACAGTAATACCCCAAAGATGGGGGACAAGAAATGAGAGACGTGGGAGAGCTAAATCAAAATGGAGTTGGAAGGGGAGATAAGGCACTCCACCCTCTGTAGTGCTTACCTCTCTCTAAAAGCATTGAGAGTATTGGTGGACACCATATATTCCCTCTCCAAGAACAGCCAGGCATAAATTTAACCATGGAGGAGGGACAGAGAGTTGGCAAAGATGACCCACTCCACAGCCCACTGCCTGGACCTGTTTATAGGAGAAAGTGAGGACTGCAGATGCTGGAGATCTGAGTCAAAAAGTGTGGTGCTGGAACAGCATAACCGGTCAGGCGGCATCCGAGGAGCAGGAGAATCAACGTTTCGAGCATAAGCCATTCATCAGGAATGTTTATAGTCAGCCAGGCCAGGCCCAGGAGCAGACCCATGAGGAGGTCTTCCAATCTGCCAACACCCCTCCACATCGGGTGCCCAAAGGTCAGGAGCATGGGGTTGAAGTGCAACCAAAAACCTAACAAAAGCTTTTTCAAATAACTGAGAAAAGAATTCCTGTCAAATATTTATCCCTCAACCAACAACAAAAAACAAAAGATCTGATTATATCAAGTTCATGTTTCTGGGACCCTGCTATGTGAAAATTGGCTGCTCTGTTTCCTAAATTAAAGCAGTGTCTATACATCATTGACAGTAAAGGGCTTCAGGACCTTTTTGCAATTCTATATGTAATTCTATGAAAACCTTTATATAAACATATATGTGTTCCTTTCTTCCAGCGAGTTTGAGGCCGAGAGAAAGCTAAGCAAATAAGCCGAGAAAACGAGAAAGATATGTCTCCTTATGCTATTTGAAGAAGTAATGAAGGGTGTCATATTCCTTCATTGCTACATTTTCCTCACAGCCCCTAGTTCTTACTCACAGATCAGTCTTGCTGAAGCATGTATCGATTGTTGTCTTAGATTTGTGTGAATTCTGCTCGAAAATGGCAAATCCAATCCATATGAAAGTTCAGATGGATGCTTTCACAGCAGTTATTAGCGTGTAACTGCATTTCACCAGTGGGTCCTTTTGCTTTCATTAAACCTTCCTTCAAAGCTGAAGGGCTCAGTGCAGCGGTGAAAGACTGCATTTCGCTTGAGGGCAACTTTTAAGCTTTCCAACGTGATTGTTGAGATTTATAGCTCACCCAACAGATGAGTTTGTTCATAAATAAAGAAGAGTTTTGATATTGACTGACATCTGTCAACTGGATTGTGAGCTGTTGGCATTGTTCATGAGCTTTGGAGTTTTGCAAGAAGTGCTGAAAAATTAATCATGTTTTTAAAGATAAGAATTCAGTAGCTACTAATGACTGACTTGCTGCCAGTCTACACTCACCCTGACCTCTTGCCTTCACATGCTCTCTCAGTCGCAAAAGCCTCATTTTAGGGTCTTTAGGAGGCCAACACCTCATGCCCAAGTCAATTATGTTGGCGGATTTTCAGAAATCAAAACTGAGTTGGTAAAGACCGGAAAGTGGGACTCTGTGATCATTAATATGTTGACAGCCAACGGCAGTCATATGGGTGGGGTGGGGGGAGGGTGGAGATTGCATTAGAAGGACGTGTGATGATACCACTAAGGATATGTCCAGCTAGAATTCAGAGTCACAGAGGTCTACAACTCAGAAAAAGGCCCTTTGGCCCAGCAAGTTATGCCATAGCAGCTAACTATACACATCCCATTTTCCAGCACTTGACCCAATGCCTTGGATGCTTTACCATACAATATTCTCTTGTTCCAAGCAAATTTCTTTCTTTGAAAAGATCCTTTGCAGCCATGTTATGGCACATTGCCATGGTCATCATGTTCTGATGTCAGATTTGATCCTAGACCTTCAGGTGGGACAGTACCTTTGCTCCATAAGATATTGTTCAGCTAGAGTTGCCACAGTATACCACTGATTACTTATACAGCAGGATGGGTAGTGTAGCCATCGGTGCCAAAAAAAAGTCCCAGGCTCCGTTTATATTGGACACAGAGGGAAAAATGTCAAAACTGGGACGTTTCAGTTAATTTTGTAGATAGCTGTCAGGAGATTAGAGCATTTAATGGAAGATTGGGACTGTTCTGTCAAAACCAATCAAATAATTCCTTGAAGACTGGTATCCCATCACCAAGTCATCCTTTATTTACATGTGCATAGTACTTAACACTGGTCCAGCTAGCACAGAGCAGGCTCATGGAGTGAGTAGAACCCCTGATGCCCCTGTTTATTTTTTTTTCCCCCTAGTTACTTCTTTTTATTAAACAATACACAGTTTACAAAACATTTAACATTAACAGCTGCATATAGAGAAACAGCAATTTTACGAGGGAGAGGAGCAGCTAAGCCAGGCCCCAAACCCTACCGTTCAACCAGTTTTCAGGAAATTAGGACAAATCTCAAATCCCAGTTTCAATCACCACAAAACTGTTAACAAATACATATAAGACAGTCCAATTACATTTTAAAAATGCATGCAATACAGACCCCAAGCAACCCAGCAAGCCACCCGTCCCTCCCGCCTTACACCCCTGTTTATTTTATTCTTTTTTTTGTGTGTGCATGTATGAGACACAGTGAGAGACACAAGGTGCACGAATCTTTATTCAATTTCCACCACCAGGAAGATAGGAAGACACCCAAGTGGTCAGTGACAAGCAGTGCCCTTCGCCCCTGTTTATTTTTTTTTTGTCAATGTTTCCCCAAATCCCTGAAAGCGCTCTCCTTCAAATAAATGCTTAAGTCCTAAGAAAGTTATTGTTGAAACTATTTCCACACAACCAACTCCATCAACCTTCTCACCCCTCCACTTTCAGCAGTGCATTTAGTTCACGATGCAGTGCAAGGAAAATGATTTCTCCCTCAACACCATGGTGTGTGTGTGTGTGCAGGTGTGAGACACAGTGAGAGACACAAGGTGCACGAATCTTTATTCAATTTCCACCACCAGGAAGATAGGAAGACACCCAAGTGGTCAGTGACAAGCATTGCCCTTCGCCCCTGTTTATTTATTTATTTTTTTGGTTATATATTTTTTTAACCCCCCACACTACTGCCTAACTGCGGTAGTGCTTATTTTTTCCCTCAACACCATGGTGTGTGTGTGTGTGCAGGTGTGAGACACAGTGAGAGACACAAAGTGCACGAATCTTTATTCAATTTCCACTACCAGGAAAATAGGAAAACACCCAAGTGGCCAGTGACAAGCAGTGCCCTTCGCTCCTGTTTATTTTTTTTTCTTTTCTTTCTTTTTTTGCCTCCTGTTTATATATTTTTTTTAACCCCCACACTACCGCCTAACTGCGGTCGTGCTTATTTTTTTCCCCAGCACCCATGGTGTGTGTGTCTGTGTGTGTGTGGGTGTGAGACACAGTGAAAGACACAAAGTGCACGAATCTTTATTCAAATTCCACCACCAGGAAGATAGGAAAACACCCGAGTGGCCAGAGACAAGCAGTGCCCTTCGCCTCTGTTTATTTCTTTTATTTTTTTTTCTTTCTTTTTTTTTCTTTTTTATTATTAACCCCCACACTACCACCTAAGTGCGGTAGTGCTTATTTTTTCCCCAGCACCCATGGTGTGTGTGTGCAGGTGTGAGACACAGTGAAAGACACAAAGTGCACAAATCTTTATTCAAATTCCACAACCAGGAAAATAGGAAAACACCCGAGTGGCCAGTGACAAGCAGTGCCCTTTGCCCCTGTTTATATCTATCAGCAAGGGTTCTCTGATTGGAACAGATTAATAGCCTTAATCAAGGAACTCATATTCTGCCTGACTTTGTTCCAATTATTACAATCGGACCATCTGATCATCCCCTAACCTTGCAACATGTGCCAATGCCAGGTGGTAAGACAGGAAAAATTCCTGGCCAGCAATGTATTGGATAGGAATTGGTGCCTTGATTACCTGTATCATCAGACTACAACTTGCTTTTAAGCTTCATATTGCCACAGTAACTCTGAGAGTCTGATTATCTCCACTGAGTTGACAACCAATGTGGATCTGATTGATGCCAACAACACGTAGTTCAATCCTTGTTTGGCTGGGTTGGATTTGGAACCTGCTTCCTCACCTGTGATAGAGGCACTGTCAGACCTGCCTTTGGACAGAAGAAGAGAAGAGGTCCATCAAGTTTTAATGGACTGACTTGCTGTTTTCACTGACATATTCTGAGATTGAACTTGGTAACTGTGACTTAGGCACTGTTAAGTGCACCTCATGAACCCTCTTTGTTACTGAGGAACTGTCTTGAAAATCTCCTGTGATTCCCAGCTTCAGCAACCACCCCACACCCTCCCCATCCCAACACACATTGCAGCTGAATTACTCCCGTCATGTGTACCATCTCCCAAAAAGTTTGAAGCTTTACGGAAACCATCTGCCATCTTCCAAAGAGCTGACACATTTTTATCCCGGTAACATGGTTGTCCTTTACTTTTGAAAAGAGGCCTTTTCACAGCTGCATGTTCCCATTGTCCCAAATCAAATTCCCAGTGCGAGGCCTAAGCTGCACAGGAAGCGTACACAAATAAAGGTCATGAACCACCCTCACAGAAATTGGCCCTCTTGTAGAAACCATGCCAGCATTTTAGCCGGACTCGGTTGATTTGCCTTTGTTGCCTCAAAATTATTGTTGGCAACAGCAATGCACTTATGACATTTCTGTCATTTATTGAGATGTGTTATTAGCTCATTCACAACAAAAAGGTTAATGCCTTTCTGAGCAGATTAGCCTTATGTCAATGTGTCAAGCCTCTGGCCACTAATCCCACTAAAAGTAATTTCTAAGCCGCATATCAATCCTTTATAATAAATACAGATGAGCAATCGGCAATGATAATTATTGATTTGTGACAAGTGCAAGAACTCTATTAAACATGATTGTGAATTTTTTGTTGTATTTATCTGTGAGTCACAATTGAAAAACTGACTAGTAATGATCTTGGCTGAAAAGGTGTGTTGTTCAGGCCTTTTGCTAAACATTAAAGGAGATAAATATCAGATCATTGATAATGTTAAAATGTCAGCAATTGTTTACCTTGTAAACATAAACATATGCAAAACATAAAGGCTTTCATGACAGACATCCTGGTACCAGGAAAACTAAGTGAACCTTGGGAGATGGTCCAAGAGTAGCAGCCATCAATCATTTTTCACGGAGGCATGTACTCTTTATGATGCCACTTCTCAACTAGCATTTTGGAAAGGCAAATCTTAGCAGGACTTATACACTTAATGGTAGAGTCCTGGGGAGTGTTGCCGAACAAAGAGACCTTGGAGTGCAGGTTCACAGTTTCTTGAAAGTGGAGTCGCAGGTGGACAGGGTAGCGAAGAACGCGTTTGGTGTGCTTGCTTTTATTGGTCAGTGCATTGACTGTAGGAGTTGGGAGGTCATGTTATGGCTGTTGGTTAGGCCATGTTTGGAAAACTGCATTCAATTCTGGTCCCCCTACTAAAGGACAGATGGTAAACTTGAAAGGGTCCACAAAAGATTTACAAGGATGTTGAGGATTGGAGCTATAGGGAGGGTTTGAATAGGCTGGGGCTGTTTTCCCTGGAGTGTTGGATGCTGAGGGGTGACCTTATAGAAGTTTATAAAATCATGGGGGGCATGGATAGGGTGAATGGCCAAGGTCATTTTTTTCCCCACAGTAGGGGAGTCCAAAACTAGAAGGCACAGGTTTAAGCTGAGAGGAGAAAGATATAGAAGGGATCTAAGGGGCAACGTTTTCACGCAGAGGGTGATGCGTGTATGGGATGAGCTGCCAGAGGAAGTGGTTGAGGAGGGTACAATTACAGCATTTAAAAAGCATCTGGATGGGTCAAGCTGTACAAATTATGTTTTAGCTTTACGTCCACTTTATGCTTTTTTCTAAAGCATCTTGAATGCTTGTTTTTTACTCCTAATGTGCTGAGTCAAATGAAGGAACCAAAGGCCGCATGAAGGGAACTTTGTTTCCTCACAAGAAGTGAGATCCAGAGGGCATTGACTGAGAGTGTGCTTGGGGGCAGTTTAGATGATGGCTTTCAAAAGAGAAATGGATAATTATTGAGAAAAGAAAATACATTGCAAAGGCTACAGGAAGAAGGCAACGGCTTGGGACTCACTGTGTTGCTTGTGTAGAGACACAGCATGATTGGGCCGAATGGCCTCCTTCCGTGATGTAACTGTTCCGTGCTTCCATGGGTAATTCTTTGCTGATTCCACCATCTGGCGAGGAAGACTTCTTTGAAAGGGATGCAGGCCCATCACAGGGCTAGCTTCTGTCCAGTCTCAGTAGTTGACGATACAGCAGATCATGACTGCTGTTGGATGGGCAAGTGGACAGGAAGGTCTCAATGGTGACAGTCTATTGGAGTCAGGAAAGGAGGAGCGAGGTGGGGTGGGGCAGGGAATGCCACTTTATGGAGGAAGAGTGGGATCGAGACATTTGAGGATACTGCCTCCAATGACCCGAGGGCTGGGCATTAAAGGATGTCCCCTTCAATTTCCTACCAACAGCCTGAGGAGTGGGGCATAGGGACATCACACTAGGCTCTGTGTCCTGCACAAAGAATTGCAGTGAGGCAGAAAGGCCATTTAAAGGCCTCAATTTGCTTCAGGGGTATGGGTGGGTAGCTCAAAGCCCCTGTCACAAAGCCTCCCATGGCATTTTACAATACCTGCCCACCTGTCATTCCATCCCCATGGACTTCCACACGCTCACTTGTTGCGACTTTTACTTTAAATCCTACAGGCAGGAGGGAAACAGTCTCACATATGGACTCAATGGGCTGTATGGCCTGCTTGCGCACTGTAGGGATTCCAGAAACCACAGCAACCATTCCCCACAACCCCTACCCCTTGCTCATACTCACCTCAGCTACATTGTGACAGTAAAGGGACACTTAGTAAAGGGACACTTGGTAAAGGGACATTGTCACTGGATGACTCTGGTGTTAAAAGGGCCTTTGATGAAAGTTAGAAGCAGGACTCAGGGACTAACTAAGAGCCAATGACTGGAAGGGAGAAAGGAAAGAAAGAGAGACCATGACGGGTCAATAGGCAAAAGGAACCTCATCAGAAGTAAGTGCACTGCAAAGGACTAAAATTATACAGTGTATTCATATTTAAAGTAAACTGACATACTTCTGAGTAATTCCTTGGTTCTATTTCAACAATATTTTTAATTCTGTCTGTTTTAACACTCTAAAAATCGCATAAAGCGCACTGAATTTACAAAGCAACACCAGGTCATTCAGCCCAAAACGTGCATGTGTGAGTCCTCCACATAAAACTCCTTGTCGAGTACTTTAACCAGCCCCAACAGTAGAGCCTTCTAATCCTTTCCCTCTCATATATTTGTCTAACCTGCCCATCAATGCATTTCTATACCATCAACTGCCCCAGTCCAGTCAGCCCTGATGTGGTTTCTGGTCAAACATGTCACATCCTGTGTGATGTGATCTGACTGTTAACTATTACATTACCTTTTGGAGCATACACCATTCACACTGATTTTTTTTTTTCATTGAGACAGATATCTTAAAGTATATTAGTAGCACTAACAAAAATGCAGTGGCCATACACTGACATCAGAGTAACTTCAACAGTCTGTCACTATTTTGCCTGGAAAACAACTGTCTTCTAAGACTTGGTGCTTTCTGTTTTTAAGCTATTTATCCAGTTAACTACTGACCCTTACAGAATGAGGGTGAGAGGTCTGGACAGAGTGGAGGTGAAGAAGTTGTTTCCACGAGGAGGAGAGACCACGATCCAAGGGCAGAGCCTCAGAGTGAAGGGATGACCCTTTTGAACTGAGTTGAGGAGAATTTCTTTAATATGCGGAACTCATTGCCATAGAAGGCTGTGAAGGCCAAGTCATCAAGTGTATATAAGAAAGAGATAATTAGCTTGATTCTTTATTAGTAATTAGGGTCAAGGGTTACAGACAGAAGGCAGCAGAATGAGGATGAGAAACACATCAACAATGATCTAATATAGGGGCAGACTTGATGGGCCAATTCTGCTCCTATATCTTGTGGTCTATGGACCTTCCAATGCCATAAACTTCAATGCTGTTAACCATTTGTGATACCTTTTGTGATACCTCATTAACTTAGTTACTTCATCAAGAAGTTAACTGGATTAGTGGAAAATGAGGTGCCAGCAGTTTTCTTTTCATAACTGTTGTCCAAATTTGTGCTGGCTCTCTTCAATCAACTCAAATCACTCATTGGTAATAAATTCCAAAACCTTGTGCACCACTAGTGTCAGATTTAAACATAGAGAATGCTGGAGAAACTCAGCAGGTTCAGCAACATCTGTGGAGAGAGAAACAGTTAACATTTTGAGTTTGATATGGTTCTTCTTCAGATGGTCAGTATCTATAGTGATCTGCTTTAGTTCCACAAAACTCTCATCCTCCCTATGTTCCTCAATCTTACAAATCCTTAAAGCTGAAGCTAAGCACATTCCTACACACTTCCTACACACATTCTAATGATGCATTGGTCAAGATATTTATCTTGAGTCCACTACTGGAGTTCTTTACTGACTATCATATACTTATGATGCTGAGTTTTTGTTATCACAACAGTGAAGACATCTTCTCTCCTCTTCGAAAACATTTCCTAATCTTGAAGAGTATTCAGTTGCCCTATTTTTTACTGGAGAATAGTGCTGATGTTTGATCAATTGTTTATTTTAAATCAGTATTTGATATTTATTTGTTAACCAAAGGTTGAGGGATACTGGGGCTTTGAGTATATTGAGTTAGGCCAGTTATTATCTCCAAACAAAAACCCAGCAGAACCACCTTGAGAGGTTAAACAGCCTTCTACTTTTTTTTTATGGTCCATTCATCTACAAATTTGGGTGGTCACTATCAAAACCTGCATATAGTTCCACTGCAATACAACTTACAGACATTTCAGAGTCAACCACATTGCTGTGGTTTGGAGTCATATGAAGACCTGACCAGAAAAGGACAGAGACTATCTTCTCTCAAGGACAGGGAAAGTCCAGGTAGATTGTTAACAGTGTTCTATTGATTTCAGAATCGGAGGAGAAAGTGAGGTCTGCAGATGCTGGAGATCAAAGTTGAAACTTTATTGCTGGAACAGCACAGCAGGTCAGGCAGCATCCAGGGAACAGGAGATTCGACGTTTCGGGCACAGGCCCTTCTTCATTCCTGAAGAAGGGCCTGTGCCCGAAACGTCGAATCTCCTGTTCCCTGGATGCTGCCTGACCTGCTGTGATTTCAGAATCACCAATACCAGTCTTTTAACTCCAGATCTATTTAATTAACCAATTTAAATTTCTCAGCTAGCATGATGGGATTGGAATTCATATTTTCATTTTATATATCCAGGCCTCTGGATTATTAGTCAGGCAACATAACTGCTGTGGTACACAGTAGGGTCTGGTGCTGAAATCAAGGTCTTGTTCCTGCCTGGGCACTTGATTCCATTGCAGCCTGGGAACAGAGGCCGTGACCCCAAGCCAAGCCACAATTATCTCGCTATAGTCCCAGGCCCTGCTACATTTTACAAGAGTTGAGATGAATAGAATGTAAAATAAAGGTTGATGATGCATATGAACAATGCCAAGCATCTGGATACATTCTAATCAGCAACACCCTCCTTTCTAATCCAGTCATGGGATATGGACCCCCCTGGCTGGGCCAGCCTTTATTGCTCATCCCAAACTGTTCTGGAACAGATGGTGGTTGTAGTGACCATAAAAATGTCAGCCAGCTGGACCTCATAGAATATGAGTTCCCCGATTGATGCTGTTAATCTGGTCCAATGAGGGAGCCCTGGCTGACTGGAAAGGATGAATGTCAGGGATACTGAACCCCAGAATTCCTGACTCAGTGTGAGACAAAGGCTCTGCATTTGTAAACAAAGAGTGAGTGGTGCTGGGATACCGGCCTCTGAAGAGTTATTACTTTGTGAGCTATCTTTTTCAATTGTGAAGTCTGTAGGTGTAAGCTAGAAAGGGAATATGAGGATTTTACATGATTTAATGTGTTTAATACACAACCACTTTACTTTCATCATTATATTTGTCAATTAATGGTCTTTTAAGGAATGAATCATTCTTTTTTGCTTGCTTGCTATATTACTGTACTTCTTTTGTTATTAATGGTCTTTTTCTGAAGAAACTACTGACCTTTCAGTGTGTAAAGATCAATAAGAAGCTGATCAAAGCCAAGTTCATTGCAGCCCATAATAAAGCGAGCCTGATTTGTTTACTTACCTAAGTCTTCATCTGTCAGACCTATTATGAAATGATTTATAGGCCTCCACTCAATGAAATCATTTAAAGCATATTAGATTCGCAAAACAATCGCCTATAATATGACAAGCTGATTCAGGCTGACAAGTAACCAAGTTGCCTCTGACGGCAAACAAGTTCCAGAAATTCTTATTGGATTATAACATTAATGGTACTACAGGGAAAATAAGATTCAATCATGTTACTTAAATTTAGTTTCAGCACCAAAATGCAAATGTGTGCAGTCCAGCTCTGAAATTCAGAGACAGGCACTCAAAAGCCTGCCACTGGCACTGCAGAATGTATATTAAAAATTGCAATGCACAAAATATTGCCACATCCACATTTATCATCTATCATTTAAATTAATATTTATTAAATGTATGCTGTTTTTCTCTTTCACCTCAGCAAAAAAAAGTTTTAAAATGCAGCCTTTCCGAGACTCCTCATGCTGTTGGCACCACTCTTTCCCCCTTTGAGAGGAATTGATGGAATATCAACAATTTACATTTACGTAGCATTTTTTGAAGCAATAAAATGTACCATTGGAGTGTTGTAAAGCAAAATCTGACACTGAGCTATCGAAAATGTATGCGGCAATTGCCAAAAACTATAGTAGATTTCAGTGCATCAGTCATCAATAGAAGTCCCCAAAAATGATATGCAGAGTATAAAATAGAAAAATCACAACGTATTTCATATTATGTTGATTTTCATATTTAATTAACATGGCTCAATATCTTATAGGGACATAGAGTTAGGGGGTCATGTAGCATGAAAAGAGACTCTTCAATCCAACCAGTCCACATTGACCATGTTCCCAAACTAAACTAGTCTCATCTGTCTGCGCTTGGCCCATAACCCTCCAAACCTTTCCTATTCAAGAACTTATCCAAATGTCGTTTAAATGTTGTAACTGCAGCTGCTCCACCATTTTCTCTGGCAGTTCATTCCACACTCTGTGTAAAAGAGTAGCCCCTCTTGCCCTTTGTGAATCTTTCTTCTCTCACCTTAAAAATATGCCCCCTAGTTTTGAATGCCCACATCTTAGAGAAATGATCCTTGTCATTCACCTTATCTGTGCCCCTTATGATTTTATAAACATCAACATGGTCACCCCTCAGCCTCCTCACTCCAGTTTTAAAAAATTCCAGCCTTTCCAGTCTATTTTTATATCTCAACCCCTCCATTCCCAGCAACATCCTGGTAAATCTCTTCTGAACCCTCTCTAGTTTAATAATATCGTTCCTATAACAGGTCAACCAGATCTACACACTGTACTCTAGGAGAGGCCTCACCAACATCCTGCACAAGCTCAACATGGCATCCCAACTTGTATACCCAAAGGTCTGACTTAATGAAGACATGAATGCTAAATGTCTTCTTAATCACCCCGTCTACTTGTAAAGAAAATTTCAAAGAATTATGTACCTGAACCCCTAGGTCTCTTTGTTCTACAACACCACTCAGTGCATGACCTAATCAACCCTTCTCTCTCTGAATGCATGATACACCTGATCAGGTCCTGAGATTTACCTACATTTGTGTTTTCTAAGACCTCCAGCATTTCCTCTTCTACAATGTGAACTGTTTTCAAAACATCAATATTTATTTTGCCAAGTTCTCTAGTCTCCATTTCTTTCTCAACAGTAAAACTGACACAAAATATTCATTCAATATCTCTCCCATCTCCTGAGGTTCAACACAAAGACAATCTCATCAAGCTTTAAAGGGATTCTATTCTCTCTCTGTTGCTCTCTTGCTCTTAATGTATTTGTAGAATCTTTTTGGATTATCTATAACTTCAATTGCAAAGGCTCTCTCATATCCCGTTTTTGCCATCCTGAATTCTTTCTTAAGAATCCCCCTACCCTCTTTATACCCTTCAAGGGATTTAGTTGATCCCAGCTGTCTACATCTAAGACATGATTTTTTTTTTATTCTTGACCTGAACATATATCTTTATTCAGCCATTGTTGTCTAATTTTAACCAGGCAAAAGTGAGAACTGCAAATGCTGGAAACCAGAGTTTAGATCAGAGTGGTCCTGGAAAAGCACAGCACGTCAGGCAGAATCCAAGGGGCAGGAAAATCGATGTTTCGGGCAAAAGCCCTTCATCAGGAATGAGGTAGGGAGCCTCTGGGGTGGAGAGATAAATGGGAGGGGGTGGGGCTGGGGAGAAGGTAGCCAAGAGTACAATAGGTGGTTGGAGGTGGAGATGAAGGTGATGGGTCAGAGAGGATGGTGGAGAGGATAGGTGGGAAGGAAGATTGGCAGGTAGGACAGGTCATGAGTACAGTGCTGAGCTGGAAGGTTGGAACTGGGGTAAGGTGGGAGCAGGGGAAATGAGGAAACTGGTGAAATCCACATTGATTCCCTGGGGTTGAAGTGTTCCGAGGCGGAAGATGAAGCGTTCTTCCTCCAAGCGTCAGGTGGTGAGGGAGTGGCGGTGGAGGAGGCCCAGGACCTGCATGTCCTCGGCAGAGGGGGAGGGGGAGTTGAAATGTTGGGCCACCGGGGCGGTGTGGTTGATTCACCTGCACATCCACCAATGTCATTTATTGTATCCGTTGCTCCTGATGCGGTCTCCTCTACATTGGGAAGACTGGAGGCCTCCTAGCAGAGCACTTTAGGAAACATCTCTGGGACTCCTGCACCAATCAACCCCACCTACCCATGTCCCAACATTTCAATAATATTATGATCACTAGTTCCAAACAACACTTCAGCCACTTTCCCTGCCTTATTTCCCAAGAGACCATAAGACCATAAGATGTCAAAGCACAAGTAGGCCATTCAGCCCATTGAGTTTGCTCTATTATTTGCTCTTTGATGAGATCATGACTGAGCCGATAATCTTCAACTCCACTTTCCTGCTTTTTCCCTATGAACTTTGTTTCCCTTCCTGATTAAAAGTGCACCTCAACGTTGAATATACTTAATGACCCAGTCTCGACAGCCCTCGGCAGTTACAGAATTCCATAGGTGCGCTGCCCTCTGAGCAAAGAAATTCCTCCTCATCACTGTCTTTGTCCTGAGGTTATATCCCTGGTCCTTCATTCTTTCACACGGGTAAACAACCTTTCCACAGCTACCCTGTCAATTCCTTTAAGAATCTTTTTTGTTTTAATAAGGCTGCACTCATTCCTCTGAATTCCAGTAAGTACAGGCCCAACCTACTAAACTAGGAGAAAGTGAGGACTGTAGATGCTGGAGATGAGAGTCGAAGAGTGTGGTGCTGGAAAAGCACAGCCCATCTTTCACACGGGTAAACAACCTTTCCACAGCTACCCTGTCAATTCCTTTAAGAATCTTTTTTGTTTTAATAAGGCTGCCTCTCATTCCTCTGAATTCCAGTAAGTACAGGCCCAACCTACTAAACTAGGAGAAAGTGAGGACTGCAGATGCTGGAGATGAGAGTCGAAGAGTGTGGTGCTGGAAAAGCACAGCCCATCAGGCAGCATCTGAGGAGCAGGAGAATCGATGTTTTGGGCATAAGCCCTTCATCAGGAACCTATTCAACTTCTACTCTTAACATTGTCCCTTTATAATTGGAACCTAGTGAACCTTCTCTGAACTGCCTCCAATGCCAGAATATCTTTCCCTCGATAAAACCTGTTCACAGTATTCCAGCTGTAGTGTGAGTAGTGCTTTGTATTGTTTTAGCAAAACCT
This sequence comes from Chiloscyllium plagiosum, assembly GCF_004010195.1. Taxonomy (NCBI): domain Eukaryota; kingdom Metazoa; phylum Chordata; class Chondrichthyes; order Orectolobiformes; family Hemiscylliidae; genus Chiloscyllium; species Chiloscyllium plagiosum. Next base: position 105,229,820 of record NC_057715.1, on the reverse strand, counting down.
CCCCATTTTAATACTCCATTCCCTTTGAAATAAAGGCCAGCATTCCATTTGTTTGCTCTAATAGCCACTGAACTTCAATGTTAGTTATTTGTGAGTTAGGGATAAAGGGCTTCCACATCCCTCTGTGCTGCAGCTTTCTGCAGTATTTCTCTGTTTAAATAATATTTAGCTCCTCTATTTTTCCTGCCACAGTGCATAGCCTCACATTTCTCCACATAATGTTCCATCTGCCAAACTTTGCCCGCTTGCCTAACCTGGGCGAACATGAGGACTACAGATGCTGGAGATCAGAGTCAAGGTTAGAGTGGTGCTGGAAAAGCACAGCAGGTCAGGCAGCATCCAAAGAGCAGGAAAATCGACGTTTCGGGCAAAAGCCCTTCATCAGGAATGATGATTCCTGAAGAAGGGCTTTTGCATTAAACATTGATTTTCCTGCTCCTCGGATACTGCCTGTCTTGCTGTGCTTTTCCAGCACCACTCTAATCTTGACCCATTTGCTTACCTGTCTATGAATTAATTAATTGTACAAATGTACTTCCAAATGAAGAGATGATTTCAAAGCCCATTAAATTAACTGTCTTTGGAATTTGATTTAAAGAGTTTACCAAATCCATTCGGAGTCATTTTGGTTCTAGCATCATAATAAGAATCCCAGTCTGGGTCAGATGTGGACTTGCAGGATCAGAACCATCCCTCCACAATAAATCGCCTTCTTCTCCATCCACTGAAATGGAGATTCCACACTTGTTCAATGATCAGATGACATTTGTGCACAAATTGTGTCTGACAATTTGATGGTGAAACTACACAAGACATAAAGTAGGCCAAAACCTATATTTCAAACATTCATGAAAACCCATCTATTCTCAAACATCCACCTATTCGATATGGCTGAAATATAATCCCTGAATGTGTTGAGGAACACATCTAAATGTTGAAACAGGATTTTTGACTCTGCAACATGGGTGTTATTTTATCACAGGCACTGCATTTGATCACATTGGTTATATCAGGTGTGACCACAGCTGCTCTCTTTGCATAGGCCAACAGAATGATGATTGCACACATTAGTTATTCCACAACTTCACTTCATCCTCACGCTCCCACTCGCTGTCTTGATCATGCACAAACTTGATTTGTGCCATGATTTTGTGTTAGAAAATTATTGCAGACTATAGTTTAATTCCATTGGTAATGTATGCCCGTGGACCCATAAACCTTGTCTTCTCATAGCTGTGAGTTTAAGTCAAACATAGAAATATATAAAGCTTGAGCAGGAGTAGGACCCTTGGTCTTTTGAACCTGCTCTGACATTCAATACGATCATGGATGATCGTCCAACTCAATTGCCTTCTTGAAAACAGTCTTGAAAACTTTCTGTGACAGGGAATTCCATAGGCTCACCACTCTCTGGGTGAAGAAATATTGCTTCCTCAGTCCTAAATGGCCTACTCTATATACTTAGGTTGTAACCGCTGGTTGTCGGCTTCCTTGTCATTGGGAACATCCTTTCTATATTTCTCCTGTCTAGTTAGGTTCAAATTTTATAGGTTTCAATGGGATCACCCCTCATTGTTTTAAACTCCAGTGAACATAATCCTAATCAATCCAGTCACTCTTCATACGTCAGTCCTGTCACCCTCGGAATCAGTCCAGTAAACCTTCATTGGGACTCTATATCCAGAGCCAAAATATCCTTACTCAGATTAAAAACTGCTCACAACACTCCAGGTGTGGTCGCACCAAGGCCCAAAATAATAGCAACAAGACATCCCTGCTTCTGTACTCAAGAACTTTTGCTATGAAGGCTAAAGTTCAATTTACTTTCTTCACCATCTGCTGCAGCTCCATACTTTGTTTCAGTGACTGGTGTACAAGGAACTCCAGGTCCATCAGACAGCCTTACTGCACTCATAACTTGTCTTGGCCCAACATTGGAAGTTGCTGCAAGTGCATTTCCTCAGTGGGTAATGTGTTTCATGGGGAGAGTGCACACTTGGTCATGTGATCACAAAGAAGGCCCCAAATTCATACCCTTTCATGAAAACAGGTGGCATCAGCCCTTCATATGCCCTTCATCAGCACTTCAACTAATCAGGGAGAGTAAAAGAGGGCATTTTGCCAACACCATTCAATGCATCCCTCAACAAGTGGCCCTGGCACCAAAGCACAGGGTGCAAGGACCGGAGGGAGAAAGGGGTCCAGGAAACAGCTTACAGACAAAGACATTGAGAGACTAATGTCAATCCCACAGGTATTTTCAAAAGCACTGGTCTGCCTGTCAATGATCTTACACATTTTAAGCAAGTCAGAATCTTGCTCCAAATTGTTTCAGGGCGATACAGGGAAAGGTCTTCCGGAGGATTCCACTATTTTCTTTTCCATGCAGAGTAGTGGGAATCCTGAGGCTCACAGAGAGGTTTCCATAGTAGAAAGGCCTACAATCCATTCCGGATTGTAACATGTCCTCTTCCTCTTCCTTCTCACATTGTTATCAGGCAGCCAGCTGATCTGAGTTTGTCTTCAGCAGGACATTTTCCCTGATGCAACAGTGCTTACGTTATGCCTTGTCACATGAGAAACAGGGGTAAATATCATGGTACTGAAGAAGACATTTATTACAGCTAATGCAAATATTACATTCACAGACAGGTCACTGTCTGAGCTAACACTAAGTGATTAGATTGCAATAAAGAATAGCATGCTTCCAAGGAGTGTTATGTTTCATGTGTTCCAAGGCAAGATGGAGTATGAGATTTTTATACCCTCAGCTCACATGCAAAGATACAATGGTGATAACATTAGCATGTGTCTGAAAGGTACACCGATATACCAACTGTGAGATATTACACACCAGTCAGGCCAGACTACTCAAGGGGCCATCCCAGTCAATATAGTTGTGGTCAAACTCTCATGCAGGTCAGACAGTGCTCTTTATATTTCTAACTTGGTTATTGAGTGACCTATGTTATAGGTGTCAATGAAACAGGCACTAAATACATGCAATCATACTGAATTTTATTTGAAGTTATTCATTCACAGGATGTGGTCAGCATTTACTGCCTATCCATATCTGCCTTTGAGAAGTTGTTGGGAATCTGTCTTCCTGACCTGCTGCAGTCCACAGTGGTCTCCATACCCCTACAGGAATTTTGTTGTGATTTGATACATTGGACTAACATGCTAGGCCTCTTCCATAAGCAGTTAAGAGCCAACCACAATGCTGTACACCTGGAGTTTCTTGTCAGCCAGACCATGTAAGGGTTCCCTGAAGAGCATTAATGAAGCATATGTGTTTTTACAACAATCACAGTCATCATTACTGAGTTGATCTTCCAGATTAACAAATTTAAATTCCATCTGCCATCCCTTAAACATTAGCATAGACCTTGGGTTTACTCGTCCAGTGATATTAACATTACACCACTACTTCCCACATTTAGAACCCCACCCCTTTGCTTTTATAATAATTAAGGAGCTATTTTTTTTGAGTGGGTTTGTGGAGAGAGTCATGAATCTAGGTGCCATTTCCAACATAGTAACACCAATCATGAATGACACAATGGCCATTGAATTGATTTCACTCTGGATACCATACTAATTTAGCATTCTATGCTCCTATCCTAATTCCCCTTTGTTGAAACGCAAGCATTATAGAACAAGGTGCGATAACACAATGTTGTAATAACACTTCCTCGACCACTGATGCTCAGTAACCACAGTGTGTACCATTTACAAGATGCATTGCAGATGTTTGCAAAAAATTCGCCTTCCAAATTCATGACTACTTCTATCTAGAAGGACAATGGTAACAGATACATAGGAACAACACCACCTGCAAGTTCCCCTCCAACAGTCACCACCACAACTTGGAAATATATCACCGTTCCTTTACTGTCACTGGGTCAAGATCCTGGAATTCCATCCCTAATGGCATTGTTGATCAACCTACAGCACATGGACTGCAACAGTTTAAGAAGGTTCCTGATGAAGGGCTCCAGCTCCAGTTGATTCTCCAGCTCCTCGGATGCTGCCTGACCTGCTGTGCGTTTCCAGCAACACTCTCGATTCTGATCTCCAGCCCTCACTTTCTCCTAGTTCAAGAAGGCAGCTCACCACCACCTTCTCAAGGACAATTAAGAGTTGGCAATAAATGCTGGCCAATCGATAATGCCGTGACCCACAAGTGAAATTTTAAAAAGGCAAGTTTTAGTTCTATGTTCATCACTAGTACAGATGCACAACATAATTAACTCTATTTTGGTTCATTCATAGAATGTGGGTGTTGCTGGCTAGGCCAGCATTTATTGGTCATCCCCAATTCCCCAGAGGGCAGTTCAGAATCAAATAGACTGCTGTGGCTCTGGAGTCACATGTAGGCCAGACCAGGTAAGGATGGCAGTTTCCTTCCTTAAAGAACATTAGTGAACCAGATGGATTTCAGTTATGACAATTGACGGTTGTTACTTAGTCACTATTAGACCAGCTTTTTACTTTCAGATTCTTGTTGGAAGTTAAAAGGCTGGATGAGCAAAGTAGTAATCTCAGGGTATCTACCCGTGCCATGGGCAAATGAGGATAGGAACAGAGAGTGAGTGTAGATGAACACGTGACTGTAGGAGGGAGGGCTTCAGATATACAGATCATTGGGATACCTTCTGGGGAAGGTCGGACCTGTACAAGAAGGACGGGTTGCACCTGAACTGGAGGGGCACCAATATCATGGGTGGGGGGTTTGCTAGAGTTCTTCGGGAGGGTTTAAACTAGGTTGGCCGGGGGTGTGAACCTGAGCTACACATCTGAGGCTGGAATAGCTAGTGAACAGGCAGATACAGCATGCAGAGAGTCTGAGAGGATGGATGGACAGTTTATAGGCTAAGTTGCAATCAATGTGATTGATTGATGTGTGTCTATTTTAATGCAAGAAGTGTTAGGAATATAGGTGATTAACTTAAAGCATGGTTCAACACTTGGAACTATGATGTTGTGGCCATTACGGATACTTGGATATCACAGGGCAGGAATGGTTGTTGGATGTTCCAGGGTTTAGATGTTTCAAAAGGAAAAGAGGGGGAGGTAAAAGAGATGGGGGAGTGGCATTACTAGCTGCAGAAAGGGAGGTCGTCGAGGAGGGTTAATCTACAGAGTCAGCACGGATAGAAGTCAGAAACAGAAAAGGACCAGTCACTTTACTGGGAGGTTTCTACAGACCCGCCAATAGCAACAGAGACATGGACGAACAGATTGGGAGGCAGATTCTGGAAAGGTGCTGAAGTAACAGGATTGTTGTCATGAGTGACTTCAACTTCCATAAATTGATTGGAACTTCGTTAATTTAAATAGTTTGGACAGAGCAGTTTTTGTCAGGTGTGGCCAGGGAGGATTCCTGACTCAAAATGTAGATAAGCTGACTAGAGGGGAAGCCATACAAACCCACCGACTCCCACAGCTACCTGGATTACACCTCTTCCCACCCTACCTCTTGCAAAAATGCCATCCCGTATTCCCAATTCCTCCGCCTCCGCCGTATCTGCTCCCAGGAGGAGCGGTTCCACCATAGAACACACCAGATGGCCTCCTTCTTTAGAGACCGCAATTTCCCTTCCCACGTGGTTAAAGATGCCCTCCAACGCATCTCATTTCAACAGTTTCCTCATTTCCCGTTCCCCCACCTCATCCTAGCTTCTAACCTCCAGAAACTCGATCCCCTGACCTGTCCGGACTTGTCCGACCTGCCCAGCTCGTTTTCCACCTATCCACTCCACCCTCTCTTCCCTGACCTATCACCTTCATCTCCTTCCCCACTGACCTATTGTACTCTATGCTACTCTCTCCCCCCCCCCCCCCTCCTCTAGCTTATCTCTCCACTCTTCAGGCTCTCTGCCTTTATTCCTGATGAAGGGCTTTTGCCCGAAACGTCGATTTTGCCTGTCCTCGGATGCTGCCTGAATTGCTGTGCTCTTCCAGCACCACTGATCCAGATACTGGATTTGGTGCTTGGCAAAAAACCAGACCAGATGTCAGAACTCTCAATGGGAAAACATTTTGTGATCATGATCACAACTCCCTGACCTTTACTATAGTCATGGAGAGGGATAGGAACAGATGGCATGGAAAGGTATTTAATTGGGGGTGGAGTAACTACAATGGCATTAGGCAGGAACTGGGTGCCTAAATTGGGAACAGATGTTCTCAGGAAAATGCACGAAAGAAATGTGGAGGTTGTTTGGGGAGCACTTGCTGATAGTGCTGGACAGGTTTGTCCCATTGAGGCAAGGAAGGAATGGTAGGGTGAAGGAATCTTGGGTGACAAGAGATGTAGAACATCTAATTGAGAGGAAGAAGGAAGCTTACTTAAGGTTAAGGAGCCTAGGATCAGACAGGGCTCTAGAGAGTTACAAGATAGTGAGGAAGGAACTGAAGAATGGACTTAGGAGACCTAGAAAGAAGCATGAAAAAGCTTTAGCGGGTAGGATTAAGGAAAATTCTAAGGCATTCTACACTTATGTGAGGAACAAGAGGATGGCCAGAGTGAAGGTAGGGCTGATCAGGGATAGTGGAGGGAATTTGTGCCTGGAAACGGAGGAGGTAGGGGAGGTCCTTAATGAATACTTTGCTTCAATATTCACTAGAAAGAGGGAGCTTGTCATTTCTGAGGACAGCATGAAACAGGTTGATATGCTAGAACAGGTTGATGTTAAGAAGAAGGATGTGCTGAATATTTTGAAAAACTTGTGGTTAGGTAAGTCCCACGAGCCAGATGGGAGATACCCACGGTTACTATGGGAAACAAGGGAAGAGATTGCTGCGCCTTTGGCGATGATCTTTGCATCCTCACTGTCCACAGTGCCAGATGACTGGAGGGTGGCAAATGTTATTCCCTTGTTCAAGAAAGTGAATAGGGATAACCTTGAAAATTAGAAACCAGTCAGTCTTATGTCTGTAGTGGGCAAATTGTTGGAGAGGATTCTGAGAGACAGGATTTATGATTACTTTGGAAATCATAGTTTGATTAGAGACAGTCAGCATGGCTTTGTGAGGGGCAGGTCATGCCTTACAAACCGTTCCTAAATTGATTGAACTTCCTTAATTTAAATAGTTTGGACAGAGCAGTTTTTGTCAGGTGTGTCCAGGAAGGATTTCTGAATTATTTGAGGATGTGATAAAATACATTAATGATGGTAGAGCAGTGGATGTGGTGTACCTGGATTTTAGCAAGGAGTTTGAAAAGGTTCCCCATGGTAAGCTCATTCAGAAAGTAAGAAGGCATCAGATACAGCAAAACTTGGCTGTCTGGATACAGAATTGGCTGGCCATGGAACACAGAAGATGGTAGTGGATGGAAAGTATTCAGCCTGGAGCTCAGTGACCAGTGATGTTCCACAGGGATCTATTCTGGGACCTCTGCTGTTTGCGATCTTTATAAATTACTTGGATGAGGAAGTGGAAGGGTGGTTTAGTAATTTTGCTGATGACATGAAGGTTGGTGGAGTGGCGGATAGTGTGGAGGGCAGTTGTAAGTTGCAACAGGACATTGACAGGATGCATTCGATGAATTTCAACCAGGAAAAGTGTGAAGTAATTCATTTTGGAAGGTTGAATTTGAATGCAGATTATACTGTTAAAGGCAGGATTCTTGGCATTGTGGAGGAACAGAAGGATCTTGGGGTCCATGTCTATAGATCTCTCAAAGTTGATAGAGTTGTTAAGAGGTGTATGGTGTGTTGGCTTTCATTAGCAGGGGGATTGAGTTTAAGAACTGTGAGGTTATGCTGCAGCTCTATAGAGCCATAGTTAGACCGTATTTGGAATATTGTGTTCAGTTCTGGTCACCTCATTATAGGAAGGATATGAAAGCTTTAGAGAGGGTGTCGGGAAGATTTACCAAGATGCTGTCTGCACTGAAGGGCACGTCGTATGAAGAAAGATTGAGGGAGCTAAGGCTTTTCTTATTGAAATGAAGAAAGTTGAGTGGCGACTTGAAAGAGGTGCAAGATCATTAGAGGCATTGATAGAGTGAACAGTCAGAGACTTTTTCCCCGGGCAGAAATGGCTATCACAAGGGGGCATAATTTTAAGCTGATTGGAGGAAGGTTTAGGGGACATGTGAGAGGTTGGTTGTTTACAGAGAGTGGTGGGTGCGTGGAATGCACTGCCTGCAGTGGTGGTAGAGTCAGAGACATTAGGGACATTTAAGCGATGCTTGGATAGACAGATGGATGATAATACAATGAAGGGTATGTAGGTTAGTTTGATCTTAGAATATGATAAAAGCTCGGTACAACATCAAGGGCCTGTGCTGTACTGGTTTTTTTAAATTATTGAGTACACCATCTGACATAGTGGGGTGTGAATTGATGTCCTCAGACCATCAGCTTGAGGTTCTGGGTGACTGGACCAACGACATTGTCAGCACAACACCACCTGCCCCACCTTTCAAATCAATTGGTGTGCCATAATCAAAAAGGCAAATAAAGTCAAATGCACATTTTGTTTCAAAGTTTAAGCTGGCTCTTCAGTACAGTTTCTCTATATTTTCTAACAGTCCTTCCCATTTCTCTCTTCCTTTCTTTCTTTCCTTCCTGTTTTCCCTTCTTCTATTCCTCCTCATTCTTCATAGACACTGCTATAACGTTGACGGTCATTTATATTGGAATTTATATAGTCAGGATTTTATGATTGGAAGTGATATCAACTGATACAGTTTTAGTGTTGTGGTTTTCCCCTTTTCCGACAGCAGTTTAGAGTAGTCACCAAGACAAAGGAATGATTTGGCATGCAACTACAGTAATATCATCAAGCAGGGTCAGCAGCCAATTAAATTAAAGTATTCTCACAGACAACTCAGGAAGATCCACTTTTAATTTCAATTTTCAAAGAGCAAATTCATGCTTCTACACTTTAAATTACATCAATTGTCCATCTCTATCTCTTTCACCTCAATTTGCATCCTCTTTGTCCTTTGCACTGGCCCTCTGAAATACCTGTCTCCCCAGTTCCTTCTCCATCTCTGTCAAAAGTATGAAAACTTCTATTTTCCATCTCCTTTCAGTTCTGCAGAAGAGTCATTCCAGCTGTGAAACATTAACTGTGTTTTTCTCTCCACAGATGCTGTCAGACCTGCTGAGTTTCTCCAGCATTGTATGTGCTTGTTTCAGACTTTCAGCATCCATTGTATTTTGCTTTTATTCATGAAATGATTGATTGGATGATGTTCAAAGAATTGTTTTTTTAAAAATTCTCATTTAATTGACAAAAACATTTTTGTTAAATTGTGTGGAATTGAGAAATTTCAATATATTAGATTTTCAGAGCCATTGGTGGTGTTTAGCAGTGGTAAAGTTACACGCCTTAAAGTCTCAGTTAAACCTCAAAGAGCAATATGTAACATTTTGAAGGGCTTTTTTTCCCTATGACACTAGCAGCATGAGAGTGGAAACGCTTGTCAATTCAACTGATTTCCATTAATTAATGTGTGGGGGTGCCCTAGACAGTACTCACTTTGGTCAGGCTTAGAATTATCGCTTCTGGTTTTCTGTGTGTATATGAACTCCAGAAGTTTCTACAAGGTTCTGTGGAATAATGACACAAGCGCTGACAGTTTTGTGATCTTTGCGACCGCAAAACCTGGGCCAGTTAAGTATGCGTGGATGGAAAGGATCCCATAATTGCAATCAAAGGAAGTAAAAGAAGCATGATGGGTCTCTGGGCCAGCAACCAACATGAGCAAAACAGATTAACTGGTCATTTATGTGGGACTTTGTATGTTGCATTGCAGCTGCATTCATTTATAAAGTGGCAGAGAATACACTTCAAATATAATTCATTCTCTGTAAGCATTTAAGGACATCCTGAGGATGTGAAAGATGCTATGTAATTGCATGTTCCTTCCCTTGTTTAAAACAATGTTGTTCATCTTTGAATTATGAGTGGATCAAAGACCCTATTCACCTCAGGTACATATAATCAATTTGCAAATCTTCACATTACAGCCTGCTTAAAGCACTTATTCAATTTAAACAAGGCTGAACTAAAATATGTATCTCATATGAAACTGAGTAGACCTGTTAAATGGACTGCCGTCTCCAGATGTAATAATACAGTGGACTGACTCTTTAATGGGGTTGGTTTTTAAATCCAGCTATTCAGCGAAGATGAGATCACCAATGTTCCAACATTTTATTTTAATCTCCGATTGGGGAGCATTTAATGCTCTGAGCAGGATTTTATATTTCAATTTCATGCTGAAATCCGGTTTATTATCCAGTGAGAGTAAATGCGGTATAGATTGGTGTATTGACATTCTGCCTTGGATCAGTATTCTGATCACGTGAATGTCTGTTCTCAAGATGCATGAGGAATGGAAACTATTAGGAGCAAATCTATTCCTCTTGAGTGTTTTAGCAACATTCTGGAGAGCACAAAGATCGGTGAAAGAGGAATAACTGTCCATTGCACTTTGTTTGTTTAATATTGGATATAGAAACATAGATACTTGGGATTGGATTAGGGCAGTAAACTAATCAGAGGGCTCCAAGGTTTATATAAGGAATCTAATAGATAGTTGGGAATGAATTCAAGGCTGCAATTTAATTGAGAGGTTCGGAATATAGAATTATGGATACTTCAGAGTGATTACAATACAATAATCTAATGAATGAGTTCAAAAGGTTCATATAAATAATAATGGATACCCGAGAGTAATCTAATTTAGGGTTCAGTACGTTTATAAGAAGAATGATTGACACCTGCGAGTAATCGAATCATGGGCTTCAATAGAAAGGGATATCGGACAGTTTCTCTAATGGATGGACTATCTACAACACGAACATATGGCTCAGCAGTATGTTGAAAATCTTCTCCATCGCTTCTGTTATATTATTCCTCCATCCCCCTCCTTTACAACTGTCTGAGGTAGAACCAACAGTTTGCAGTCACTGTGTCCTATTTGACGCCAGGGTGAGGTTTCGATCACATTTCTGCATCATCCCTAAGAACGCCTGTTTCCATCTCTGTTACATTGCTGTCTCAGGTTATCCACTGCTGACATGTTCGTTTGTGCTATTCTTACTTCCAGACTTCACTATTCTAACAGAAGCTTGATATTTCCCTCTTTCTACCCTCCAAAAGCCTGAGTTCATCCATAAACCTGCATTCTGTGATCCAGCACACCAAATCCTGCTCACCTCTGTTCACTGGCCTACCACTAATCTGACTGCTGGTTAAAATTCTCATCCTTATTATCAAATCTCTCCATGGTCTGGCCTTTCCTTTGCCTATAACCTATTGCAGCCCCATAATCTTCTCAAGTACTTTTGTGTCCAGCTCTCACATCTTGAGTTTCCACAACTTGATTTGCTCTATCATCTATTTGCAATTGCCTATGTCCTAGAAATTATGAGGAGGGAGAGTTTGCAGCTTTTATAATGGCTTTGATTGGAAAACAAATTGTTTAACTGGCAAAAATCATCCCACTGAGATGGTAAATATGTTTCAGAGATCAGTGATTGGCATATAGAATTATAGATTCTCAACAGTGTAGAAACAGGCCATTTGGCCTATCAAGTACACACCAACCTGCCAAACAGCATCCCACCCAGAACTATCTGCCCTCATTACCCACAAGCAATTTAGCATGGCCAATCCACCTAAGCTACACATCATGAGAGTGTGCGAGGAAACTGGAGCACCTGAAGGAAACTCATGCAGATACAGGGTGAACATGCAAACTCAACAGTCGCCCAAGAATGGAATCAAACCTGGGTTCCTGGCACTGTGAGGCAGCAGTGCTAACCACTGAGGAACCATGTCACACCATATGGTACGTGAGGCATTGAAATGGCTTTTAAGGAATAAGTCCTCCTAAACTTGTGAACCTCAGTCTCACACAATGTCGGATACTGAGAATAACACTTTCATCAATGTTCTTTATCCCCTGTGGAATACCAGGCCATTATATCCTGCAGATACTCAACTTCCAAAGGCCAGACTGGCACTGAAACATCATAATTATGCTGTAGAATATCATTTAGCATCAAATAATTTCAGTTTGTATAATACATGAAATTGTGCAAATTGGTCTTCTCCCCTTAACCTATAAATAAATAATGGCAGTAAAGAAATATTCATATTAAAAGAAAAAGATTAGAAAAGATCCATAATGCTATGTACCAGTTTGATGTTCCTTTTTGAAAAGAATTCATTCCTTTTCTGTCAATGGTGTGTTGTTGTTATTTGTGTATTGAGAGACATAAATAACTGTGCTGACAGGAAATACTTTCCACAATTAAATTAGAATTATGTGCATTTATAGTCAAACTCCAAGGATCATTAGTCCAATCCTGTAATCAGGATTTATGACAAAATTAATGCATTTTTGTTCACCAAGATACCCTGAGGTCCTGAAAGGACCTATATAAATGCAGATTCTTTCATTCCTCTTTCAATCATCTTGAGCATGGTAATGATATGGTACATGTACTGCAGATTGAAATATGCATTAAGCCAACATTTACAGTAATTACAGACATCCTAATGATGTACATATATGATCCAGGAAATTACATTTCGCAATAGTAGGAGACAATTGCTTTGAGCACTGGTATGATTTTGCTCTGATTATAATTTTGACTGAGAGATTAACACCACAATTACAATAGAGGAAAGAGAAATGACGTGTGAATGAATTAAATGTATGTTCATTAATATTGCTGACAGTAACCTTTAGTCCACAATAAACTACCCTCAATGCCTGGAAATCCAAGCCAATAATTGTTGCAAAAGATTAACAGTTAAATTGCCCTTCTGTTTCTTTACTTCATACATGACAGAACTCTACAGCACACAGAGGGGTTATTCAGCACACTGTGCCTGCGCTAGTTCCTTGGAAGTGTAATCCACTTCCTCCCATTCTCATGTTCTGTTCCCATAGCCCAGCACTTTCATTTTCTTTTGAAATATTTATCCAATTCCCTTTTGAATGTTATGATTGAATCTGCCTACACCAGCCTTTCTGACAGTGAATTCCAGATTATAACAGCTTGCTGTATGACAACTCATCATCACCCTTCTCATTCCTTTGTCCATCACCTGAAATCCATTTACCAACCCACAAGAAACAGATTTTTTTCTTATTTACTCGATTGAAATCCTTCATCATTCTGGGTGTGTATATCTTTGAACAGGTTAATTAGAAATATCCTTCATATTCCTGAACTCCTCAAATAAATCTCTCCGTAACATTCTCTACTTGAGAGCAAATTATCCCAGTCATTAAGGACAATAGAATATTTTATTCCCTGATAGAACTCAGTCAGATTTACCTATTTTTTCCATTCAACCTGTTCAGAGATGTTTTGACAGACCTCTGGATTATGTAGGACTTGATGCTGGATCCTTCTGTTCAGGGTAGTGACACCACCTCTGTGCCACAAGAGGACCCCTTCAGTCAGGTTTATTAGAAACGTCAAGTTTATTGCCTGTTATTAGTTTATTTCTGGTTGATTGATTTAATTTCACTTAACATTCTGAGACATGAAGTGTTGAAACATTCCTGCAGTAAATATGGACTGTTCTGATATTTTGTACAGCTTTAACTGTTCTATCATTAATTCCCAACAAGCACTTACTTTCTATTTTGTTGTTTGCATTTTATTTAGAAAGGAAGATTTGCATTGAGATAGCACCATTTATGACCTCAGCTCACCGTCAAGTGATTTACTAACAATGAGGCACTTTGTAAAGTGTAGTCACTGCTAAAATGTAAGGAACATAAAATAATCAATTTGCATATAGCAAGGGCCTACAGCCAATAATATGATGATGAGCAGAAACACTGTTTTAGTGACACTGGTTGCATCAGTCACTTTTTTCCCAATGAATTGTAAACCATTCCACTCATGATAAATCACAACCAGTTGCTTGGAGAAACATAGAGGAAGCCAAGATACCCTGCTACTTCCTGCACATCTCTGTTTGCTTCCATTGTAGATTCATGACTGCTGCAGCTTAAATGCATTTTACACAAGAGTTATGGCCATATCAATGGACATGTGAATGAGTTGACCAGTTAAACAGAAAATATTTGCAAACCACTAATATAGAACAACCTGAAATACAACAGGGTGAAGACAGGATGAGCAACAGTTCAGTTTACTTTCGTTGCCTTCATTCCTTAATCACACTGTGCTAATTTATTCCAATTAAGCCACTAATTAAGGAGTACAGTTAACGAAAGTAAACTCATTATGGTGAGAGAATCATAATGATTGAAGCAATAAGCAGGCAGCAATATTAGTAAGCTGTAGACATGATTAACTTACAGCGTCCACAGCATAAATTATTTATTTTCTAGAAGGATTAAGTCTGCAATGTGGTTTCTAGTTTTCGAACAAAAATATACAGCAATGTCTTTTGTAGAAAATTAAAGACTTTTACTCATATTATTGCCTGCCAAAAGCCCTCTTGAGATAGGATTTCAGCATTGAACACCTTGGGAGCTCTCTTCAATAAACACCAAGACTGCAAACTTGCGGGCTTTCCTCACCCCAACCTATTGATGCATTCATAATCATTGGACTGAATTTAATGGTCACGGCAAGAAAGCAGGTGCATGGACACATAAATTGGTGCACTATGCCACTGGCACCATGCCTGCTGTGACCCACCTGTTCTGGCCTACATGCGATTCCAGATCCAATGTAGTTGACTATTAATTGCACTCTAAAGTGGGCAAGCAAGCCACTCCGTAGCATCAAAGTCACAACAAATTCTAATGAAAGGAATGAAATCAGACAGAGCATCAGGCATCAGCCTAGCTACCAGGAATGACAATGGCTTAACTTGCTCTATCAACCCTGCAATGTCCACGTTACTAATATCCATTACAACACCTATAAGGTCTGTCCTGCAGACTAACCAAGCAACAGCCTGACGTGGTTATACTCTCAAATTCATACATGAAATATTTCAGACACCACCCCCAGATCTGTTCTGTCCCACTATAAAATTAGATTCACCAGAGAATGGCACATTGGCTTACAGTCATGGGGGTCCACTCAAAATTGACTTCAAACCCCGTGAATTCTCATGGCCACCAAACCAAACATCAGCGCAAACCTCTTATTGAATGCCAGCCACAACCACCATCACCATGCCCCCAATACTACTCTCAGCTGACTAATCAGTACTCCTCTATGTTGAACATGTTGGAGAAAGCATTGGGTGATAAAGATATAGAATGTATTCTGGATGGGGGACTGTCTATCACTAAGAGTATATTGGCAGCAGCACTACTAACAAAACCGCTTGACCCTCAAGGACATATCTGCTACACTGGGTCTGTAGCAGGTGGTAAGGGAACCAACAAAAGGGAATTAATGTATTTGACTTCATTGTACCAATCTAGTTGTTTTAGATGGATCTGCCCATGACAGGATAGGTAGGCGTGACCACCACTCAGTCCACGTGGAGATGGAGTATCATCACATTCAGGATTGTGTCATATGGCACTGTCACCATGCTAAATGGGACAGATTTCGAACAGATGTAGCAACTCAAAACTGGCCATCTGTGAGGCACCGTGGATCATGATCTTCAGCAGCTTTGTACCTATCAATTGGAGTTATTCTCATACCACAGAATAACTCCAATCTACCATTACCACCAATCCATGGAATCAACTCTGGTTCAATGCAAAGTGCATGATAATATGCCAAGAGTAACATCACGCAAGCCTAAAAATGAGTTGTCAGCTTGCGTAGTCACAACACAAGATGACATGTGTGCCAAACTATGGGAGCAACAATCAATACACAATGCTAAGCAATCCCATGTATTTAAGCTCTGTGGTCCCACCACATTTTGTTTGAATGGTGGTGGACAATTAAACAAGTAACAGGAAGAAGAGCTTCACAAATTTTCACATCTTCAATGACTGGGAGTCCAGCACATCAGAGCAAAAGATGACGCTAAAGTATTTGCATCCATCTTCAGCAGAAGTAAATAATCCATCTCAATCTCCTCCAGAGGTTCCCATTATCATGCAGTGTGAGATAATTTGTTTCAGACAGTCGTGGTTGTTGGAGGTCAGTCATCTCAGCTCCAGAACATCTCTGCAGGAGTTCTTCAGGTAATGTCCTAGGCCCCAACCATCTCCAATTGCTTCATCAATGACCTTCCCTCCATCATAAGGTCAGAAGTGGGGACGTTCACTGATGATTGCAAAATGTTCAGCACCATTTGTGATTTTCCAGATGCTGAAGCAGTACCTGTCCAAATGAAACAGCACCTGGATAATATCCAGACTTGACTGAAGTGGCAAATAACATTTATGCCACAACACTGCCTGCAGGTTCCCCTCCAGGCCACTCACCATCCTGACTTGGAAATATATCACTGTCGCTGGGTCAAAGTCCTGGAATTCCCTCCCTAAGGGTACTGTAGGTCCAACTACAGCAAATGGACTTCAGCAGTTCAAGAAGGCAGCTCACCACCACAATCTCAAGTGATTGCAATAAATACTGGCCAGCCCACGACACCCACATACCACGAGTGAATATTTTAAAAAATGTAAAGCAATGACTATTGCCAATAAGAGACACCCTACCCAGTGGCTCTTTACAGTCAATGGCATTACCATCATTAAATTTCCCAATATCAATATTCTAGGGGTTACTATTGACCAGAAACTAAATTGGACCCACCATAAAATACAATAGTTACAAGAGGCTAGGAATACAGTAGCAAGTAACTTATCTCCTGACTCTCCAAAGCTTATCCACCATCTACAAGTCGTTAGTCAGAAGTGTAATGAAATATTCCCCACTTGTCTGCATGAGTGTTTCAACAACACTCAGAAAGTTTGACATAATCCAGGAGAACATCTAACCTGCTTTATTGACACCATATCCACAAACATTCAGTCACTCCATTCCAATCCTCGTTGTTCACTGTCTACATTGCAGAAATTTGCCAAAGATCCTAAGACAGCACCTTCCAAACCCACCACCACTTTTATCTAGAAGGACAAGGGCAACAGATGCATGGGAACATCACTACCTCACTTCCAAACCTGTCACTGTCTTGACTTGGAAATATATTGCCATTCCTTCACTGTTTTGGAGTCAAATTCCTGAAATTCCCACCCTCAGGTATTGTGGGTCAACTTCCAGCATGTGGACTACAGCAGTTCAAGATGGTAGCTTATCACCACCTTTTCAAGGACAACAATGGATGGGTAATAAATGCTGGTCAGCCAGCAAAGCTAATGTCCCAAAAATGAATGAAAGAAAGAGGAGCTAGTTTGACTGCTGTTTTTTATTATCTGAATTCATTAAGCATTGGGTGTCTAAGATTCCTGGCTCTCTGTCAGCTTCATCGCTATTTCATTCCAGATGTGATGTTGCTTATTTTTCCTTACAATGTGCCATAGTTGGTACATCTCTGCACATATCTGCCATTTTTCTGCCAAGTCACACATTTGGTACATGATTCCTATCGGTCCTAGGCTTCTAGCTTTGACATTGTTTACAATTTTGATTGATTTACATTAAGCTTTCTAAATCTAAGTTATGAACATTTGTATTGAGTTCTGAGCCATCCCAGTCATTACTACATGAGAAATACCTTTCTATCAACACCTCCCTGATTTTACTCCTCGGGATAAAGCATTGATTATTCTTCAACAATACTTTGCTGTGTTTGTTGAAGGCATTCTGTAAATACATGTCCTTTGTGCTGGTTTCTAAATCAGTGCCTTTAACTCACCACATGAAGACCAAATCCATCCACTTTTGATAGACTCCCAGTATTATAATGGCCCAATTTTGAGGCTGTGAAACGCTTGTCATAATTTGACAGCACAGTTTAGGAGTTCGGAGATGAGGCTCATGTGAATTTAAGTGGGATCTGATCATGGAACTCAATATTAATTTCATGCAATTCACATAAAAATTTGTTTTATTTGTTTTTATTGTGGCTGTGGATTAGGTGATTATGCCATTGGCTTTTATTTTAGCAGCAAAAAACATTTGTTACAGTTTAAACATAACGGTGAAATATTTAACTAAAATGCATGTTTACAGGAATGCAATTCAGTGTGAATGAATGAACTGGTGTGTCACTATGATTGTGAGACTACGTGAGTGATAGTGTATATGTGAGTATGAATGCGAGGATATTAAATACTATACATTGGGTATTGAGTTCCTGTCTTAGTACTGTCTTCATTATAACGTAGACATTAATACAGGATGTTTTGTCTGACTGCCTGAAGTTCTAACCAGATGTGAATACAAAAGTTGGTTTGAGATGGTCGATTGGTGGAAAACAAATCAGTGGCCAATTTTTGGGGAAAACTAACTCAAATCCAGCATAATATTTCTTGTTAACCTGAAGCCTGGTAAAATGTTTAGGACACTCCAACAGAGACGCAACTTACATTGTTCAAAATTGGCATGTGAATTAATGAGGAACAAACTCCAGAAGCTGACCAAAGTCACAGTTGTGAAGGTGAATGTCACAACAACAAGACTATGTCACAAGCTTAATCATGTCAAACTGATCAGTATCACTACCTCTCAGGTTACCACAGCAACTTTGCCTTGCAATGTCCTTCTCCTGAACACAGTCACTCAGTGGCTATGTATCAAGAGTTAAAGCTGTAATTTAGGGGTTCATAGGGAAGTAATAAACAGAACTTACAGTGACTTTTAACAGTTACTGAAATGCCTTGCTCAAATTACTGCTTTGCGATCATTCGCACATATCAAGTGCCACAGTCTCACTCATACTTACCTCATTTATTTATTTATATATAAATTGCTGTTGCATATCATAGTAAAGTAACAAGCTTAGATTAGATTACTTATAGTGTAGAAACAGGCCCTTCGGCCCAACAAGTCCACACCGACCCGCCGAAGCGCAACCCACCCAGACCCATTCCCCTACATTTACCCCTTCACCGAACACTATGGGCAAATTAGCATGGCCAATTCACATAACCTGCACATTTTTGGACTGTGGGAGGAAACCAGAGCACCCGGAGGAAACCCACGCAGACACGGGGAGAATGTGCAAACTCCACACAGTCAGTCGCCTGAGGTGGGAATTGAACCCGGGTCTCTGGCGCTGAGGCAGCAGTGTGAACCACTGTGCCACCGTGCTGCCCACGGTGCTGTACACTATGAATCCATTGCTGCTTCATCTACTAATTAATTGTATCTAAATTTTAGTAGAATCAATCTGAATCTCCGTATCTTTGACTTACAAAATACTTAAGTAAAGAAGTTAACCCATAAAGTTGAATTAATATCATATACATTTCTTTTATTTGTTCCTGGGATGTGGTCATCACTGGTTTGGCCAGCATTGTTTACCAATATCCAACTATCCTGGAGAAGGTATTGGCGAGCTGCCTTCTTAAAATTTCCATTGTCCTTGAAATGGAGGGACACCCTAAGTACATGAAAGGGATATACAGGACATAGCGTCAAAGTGGTCAGATGAGCTATGGGGATAAAGGCAAGTGAATGGGACAGAGTACACATTGAGCCAACATGTACTCGCTGGCCTCCCTCTGTGTCTTGAATTACTCGATAAATTGACAAAATGAAACTCAGCATGTATTAAAATAGTTAAGAGAACAGTAAGAGACTTTAAGAGGATACTTTGGTGAAATGTGAAGACGTGAGAGACACAATTGAAAGCAGAGAATGTGAATGATTCATTTTGAGCATTTTCACTATCAGCCAAATTTAAATGGAGTGCAGAAACAGTGAGAGCTGAAGACGTATGTACATGATTGATAGCATTGTACTTATATTACTTGACTAGTAATCCCAATAACTGGAATAGTACACTAGAAACAATAAGTTCAAATTCTACCATGGCAGCTGGGGAATTTAAATTCAATGACTAAAATAAATCTGCAATTAAAAAGCTATTCTCTGTCATGGTGACCATGAAACTACTGGATTGTTGGAAAAAGAACCCATCTGGTTCACTGGTTGAGAAATCCTCTGTGCTTACCCTATTTGGCCAAGATGTGATTTTAGATACAGTGCAAAGTTGTAGACTTATCTCTACGACTCTAAGAATCATAAGTGCCTTCTGAAATGGTCTAACAAGCCACTCAGCTGTATCAACCTGCAACAGAATCCTTTCGGGTGTCGTTTTCCTACATTGACTGTAGTGGCTGGAGAAAGCAGGCAAACATGGGGACTGCAGATGCTGGAGATGAGAGTAGAGAGTGTGGTGCTGGAAAAGGGCAGCAGGTCAGGCAGCATCCGAGGAGCAGGAAAATCAACATTTCGGGCAAAAACCCTTCATCAAGAATGAGGCTGGGAGCCTTGGGTAGAGAGATAAATGGGAGGAGGGCAGGGCTGGGGGGAAGATTAGAATTGGGATAAGGTGGGGGAGGGGAAATGAAGAAACTGTTGAAATCCACATGGGGGTTTGGGGGTCCTGAGGTGGAAGATGAGACTGAAGAAAGCAACTCACCACTACTTTCTGAAGACCACTGAGAATGGGTTTCAAATACCAGTTATTCCCCCATCCCATGTATCTGAAAATATTGAACATGGCTGGACAAGTTGTGTTGAGTTAAAAAACTTTACAACATCGTTTACGTGGAATCAAAATTTCTCAGCCCAGTGGAAATAGATTTGGAAGAAACACAGAAAATGCTGGAGAAACTCAGCAAGTCTAATAGTACCTGTGGAGAGAGAAATAGAGTTAATGTTTCATGTCTGAAATGACTCTTCTTCAGAACTTCTAGTTTCAAAACATTAACTCTATTTCGCTCTCCACAGATGCTGCCAAACCTGTTGAGTTTCGCCAGCTACCTCCATGCTGTTTCAGATGTCCAGTATCTATAGTATTTTGCTTATACTTGAGATAGATTTAGAGCCTGGAGAGAGGTCGGTGGGACAATGTGGGGGGAGGAGGGGTTGGATACAAGTAGTTCTATAATGTGATAGTTGCAATCTTTTGCAACTCTGCGTTATAGAAAAATCGTGCTTTACAAACAGCACTTAACATGTTGGTGATGTAATCGTGTTACAACCAACACACGTTTTAAACGTTTGCGCTTTAGAAACAGTGTCCCCAATTCATCAATCACAATTACAGCAAATTTGCATTAACAAAACAGGTATTATAGCGGAATGACCTGTAGGTGGATACCCCCTGATGAATTCCTGACGAGAGGAGGTTTACCCTTGGACAAGTTGGGAACAGAGTTGGCAGTCTCAGAGTTGGGAGATTGAATCACACCAGAAATTGGCTGCTATTGGAAGGTTTCATAGAGAGTTTCTCTTCAGGGGCCCTAATAGGTTTTCACATGGTGTTGTCCAAAAGACGCCTCATTAACTACACCACTCCTCTATGGCATTGCATGGAAAATATTCTCCCACTCATCACAGGTGGCAAAAGTGATCACTGCTGGGACCTGCTGAAATTCCTACTGTTGGCTTCATGTTCAGTGCACCCATTCCAATGCTGCCAATCCACAGCTACCTTGCAGAGTTTCCCTCAATTTTTCAGGTGTGTTGGGCAGAGGCAGAATCAGCACTCGCTTTTCCAATGAGAACCTGCAGGTCTTGCTGGAGAGGATTGTATGCAGTCGCTGCCCTTGGAGTCTGCCCTGAGACGCTGGTGAGATGTGAAGATCTCGAGGAGCAAGGAGCAAGTTGGAGTCACCAGGTTACAGCTCTGATCTTCACATCAGGAATTGTCACCAGCTAGTTTCTATCAGGTGGATGGGAGAATAGAAAACTGCATATCAATGGGATAAGATAAAATTATAATGAAGGGATTAATGAGCCAACTAAGCCTCTTACCACTGACTAAGAGAGAATTTCATCTCATTGTTCAATATTTAATTGGAAAATGGGATTCCTGAATCTTGGCATTGGGAGGTTCCTCACTGTCAATCCCACCTAATTCCAATGTTCTCACTATTGCCCATATTGTTTAGGGCTTGAGAAGACAATTAAGATAATTAAGGCCCAATTTATGTGCTAGTTTCCAAATAGTTTTCCTGGAAAAACGTGCAGTCTGCAAACTCCTCAAAGCTAGTGACCTGCTAAGAGATCATTAACACGTCCCTGCAGGCTGCAATAAATGACTGCATCAGGCTGCAAAGCTCTCAGGAGTAGTCAAAGGCATTCTTTCTGAAGGGATTATACTTCTATCTGAAGCCTATCAGAGTAATGGGCCTTGCTGTAATTTAAACTGAAGAGGAGACCTTGCAGAAATTCCTCTATTTTGTGGTGCCCCAGCAATCCCTCTCTTCCCACAGCACGCTCCTCTGCCAGTGTGAATGTTATGGGACATTATTTTAGGACCTCCAACTGGTCGTCCCCTTTCCCTGCTCTGCAGGCCTCATCACAGCTACTTCTAAGTTCCTGACCCAAAACTGAGGCCTACCTCAGGATCGAGACTGACTCAGCAACAATTCATCCTCCAGACCACCAAGACAGGTGCCAGAAGACTGGAGTTTGGCAAACGTGATGCCACTGTTTGAGAAGGGTGGTAGGGACAAGCCAGGGAACTATAGACCAGTGAGCCTGACATTGGTAATGGGCAAGTTGTTGGAGGGAATCCTGAGGGACAGGATGTCCATGTATTTGGAAACGCAAGGACTGATTACGGATAGTCAACATGGCTTTGTGGGCGGGAAACCATGTCTCACAAACTTAATTGAGTTTTTTGAAGACGTATTAGAGGACTGATGAGGGCAGAGCAGTAGATGTGATCTATATGGACTTCAATAAGACGTTCGACAAGGTTCCCCATGGGAGACTGATTAGCAAGGTTAGATCTCATGGAATACAGAGAGAACTAGCCATTTGGATACAGAACTGACTCAAAGGTAGAAGACAGAGGGTGGTGATGGAGGGTTGTTTTTCAGACTGGAGGCCTGTGACCAGTGGAGTACCACAAGGATCAGTGCTGGGTCTGCTACTTTTTGTCATTTACACAAATGATTTGGATGCGAGCATAAGAGGTACAGTTAGTAAGTTTGCAGATGACACCAAAATTGGAGGTGTAGTGGACAGCGAAGAGGGTTACCTCAGATTACAACAGGATCTTGACCAGATGGGCTAATGGACTGAGAAGTGGCAATTAAAGTTTAATTCAGATAAATGCGAGGTGCTGCATTTTGGGAAAGCAAATCTTAGCAGAACTTATACACTTAATGGTAAAGTCCTCAGGAGTGTTGCTGAACATAGAGACCTTGGAGTGCAGGTTCATAGCTCCTTGAAAGTGGAGTCGCAGGTAGATAGGATAGTGAAGAAGGCGTTTGGTATGCTTTCCTTTATTGGTCAGAGTATTGAGTACAGGAGTTGGGAGGTCATGTTGCGGCTGTACAGGACATTGGTTAGGCTACTGTTGGAATATTGCGTGCAATTCTGGTCTCCTTCCTATCGGAAAGATGTTGAAAAGGTCTAGAAAAGATTTACAAGGATGTTGCTAGGGTTGGAGGATTTGAGCTTTGAGAGAGGCTGAATAAGCTGGGACTGTTTTCCCTGGAGCATCGGAGGCTGAGGGGTGACCTTATAGAGGTTTA